>NC_069509.1:180946281-181138781 GCF_027579735.1 Bombina bombina | reverse complement strand
CCTGTCCCGTCCCCCCATTTTTGGTTCAGGACCTGGTTGCGCTTGTTGATTGGTGGCTAAATGGACCCACCAATCAGCAAGCGCTATCCAGTGTCCTGAACCAAGAATGGCTGGCTACTTAGCTTAGATTCCTGCTTTTTCAAATAAAGATAGCAAGAGAATGGAAAAACATTTATAATAAGAGTAAATTAGAAAGTTGCTTAAAATTGCATGCTCTATCTGAATCATGAAAGAAAAAAATTTGGGTTTAGAATCCTTATGGAGACAGCACAGCAGTGTCACTAGACAAGAGTAGCACAGAGGGGCTGCTGGAATATTTGTTGTGTGTTCAGTCATTCTGTAGGAAGGGTATAGAGGGTACACTTATAGGATAATAGACCCTAAGTGTAGTGGTGGATTAGGGAAAGGGGCCTCCTGATTGTCAGGAAAAGGCAGAGTAGTTATTACACCATGTGCAGGACTGTCTTTAACACAGGGCAAAAGGGGCAGCTGCCCAGGGCCCAGTTTCTGTTGAGGGGCCCAAGAGTCCTAAAAAAAAAAAAAAACACACATTCAGTCCTAATACTGTCACAGTCAAAAGTACTCTGCTTATATTTTTTAAACTGTGCCAGACCGTGCCGGTGTCATGTGATATGCCAATCTATTGCCATGTGCTGTTTTAGATGTGCACTTTGCAGCACTGAATGCTAAGCCCTAACTCAGCATCCAGCCACTCCCACTGCATCAGAAAAGGTCCTACTGGGGTTACCACTGTTACCAGGTAACTGCTCTGGTGGTAGGGATTGTTTCTGGGTAGGGCTCACTATAGGCGCATGCAGCAGAAAGCTGGAGCGGCAGGCACGTGAGGATTTGAGCATCTGTGCAGCTGCATACACTGCTCTCTTCAGTCTTGAGGCTGTGTGACTCATCTCACACTGTATCCATGCAGCCTTGGACAGACAGCATCCAGTCTGCTCGTCCCCTTAGCCTTGCTCTTTCTGCTGTGGCCCTAAGATCAACTAACTGAGAGTTTGTTAGGGGAACAGTGCTTTGTAGAAAGGTGTCAGTGAGAAGAATAAGTGAGTGCACACACTCCCCTCCCCATGCAGCATTGTCTAGTGCAAGGTGAAAGGGAACTTGTTCCTAGCAAAGAAGTGACATGTGCTGCTGTGGCTGATGTATAGTGTCATGCTTATACTTCACACATTAATGTAAGGTTTATTTTTATAGTTTTTGTTTTCTCTCTGTCTCAGATTTTACAGCTTTCCATAGTAGTTCTGTTGTTCCAGTCAGTAAACTTATACTGCACCTCCATGCTTCCTCCTCAGTCTTTACCTTGCTTTGCTCCTGTTGCTGCCCTAAATCTCTTTAACCAGCTAACCTCACACCAGAATCACATTCAAAAGAATATTAAATGAATCCACAGTGGAGGAATGTATATATTTATTTACTTACTAGTACTGCTTAGGTCCAGTTTCACATATTGCAATTTATTTCATTTTTTTAAATGATTAGCTCAGCAGTGGATAATCCACTGCTGGGCTAGTAATTTTAAAAAAATGATTTAGTTGTTTTTTGGGATGTTGGGGTGGAGAGCGAAATTGCATGGGGGGGGGGTGGCAAGAAAATTTTTGCCCAGGGTCCAGTCAATATTAAAGACGGCCCCGACCACGTGGCAAACAGGGATACACAGATATATCATGTGTATAGTGCATACTTAAAGGGACAGTCTACACCAGAATTGTTATTGTTTAAAAAGATAGATAATCCCTTTATTACCCATACCCTAGTTTTGCATAACCAACACAGTTATATAAATACACTTTTTATCTCTGTAATTATCTTGTATCTGAGTTCTTTTGACAGACATCCATTTTAGCAAATCAGAGCTGTGCGTGAGCACAGTGTTATCCATATGACACACATGAACTAACACCCTCTAGTGGGGAAAAACTGTCAAAATGCCCTGAGAGAAGAAGCGGGCTTCAAGGGCTTAGAAATTAGCATATGATCCTCCTATGTTTAGGTTTCAAGTAAGAATACCAAGAGAACAAAGTAAAATTGATACTAAAAGAAAATTGTTTAAAATTACTTTCTCTATCTGAATCGTGAAGCTTTATTTTGGACTAGACTCTCCCTTTAATGTCTTCTCCATGTCAAGACTCCAAACAGTTGTGCTACCTTTATGTAGGCTAATTTTTTTCGGTGTGCAATGGAAATGCCCAGCAGCACCTTCTAGACCTAGCAATTTATGGTGCACTCACATTTGTTACTGAGCTACCACTTTTGGCAGAACAAAGCAGAGAGAAGATACACAAATGTTCCGCTTTATAGGCCAGTTACTAACCTCATATCTTGTAGATGAAAATCAGTAATGCTCAATATGTAGTAGGTGAAATAGCTCTCAGCTAAAGTATATTATATTAAAGTTACAGCATATGTCCCTATACATATCTTATATTATCTTTTCTTTCTGAATCATGAAAGTTTAATTTTGACTAGACTATCCCTTTAAAGGGACATTAAACCAACATTTTTTCTTTCACGATTCAGATAGAGAATACCATTTTAAACAACTTTCTAATTTACTTCTATTATCTAATTTGCTTAATTCTCTTGATATTCTTTCCTGAAAAGCATATCTAGATAGGTTCAGTAGCTTCTGATTGGTGGCTGCACATAGATGCCTCATGTGATTAGCTCACCCATGTGCATTGCTATTTCTTTAACAAAGGATATCTAAAGAATTAAGCAAATTAGATAACAGAAGTAAATTGGAATTTTGTTTAAAATTGTATTCTCTGTCTGTATCATGAGAGAATTTTTTTGGGTTAAATGTCCCTTTAAGGACTGGTGCTATTTTCACAATTCTGCTGTGTTTATATTTAACAGTCATTTTCCTCTTACTCATTTACTGTACCCACACATATTATATACCGTTTATATACTCATTTACTGTACCCACACATATTATATACCGTTTATATACTTATTTACTGTACCCACACATATTATATACCGTTTATATACTCATTTACTGTACCCACACATATTATATACCGTTTATATACTTATTTACTGTACCCACACATATTATATACCGTTTATATACTCATTACTGTACCCACACATATTATATACCGTTTATATACTCATTACTGTACCCACACATATTATATACTGTTTATATACTTATTTACTGTACCCACACATATTATATACCGTTTATATACTTATTTACTGTACCCACACATATTATATACCGTTTATATACTCATTTACTGTACCCACACATATTATATACCGTTTATATACTTATTTACTGTACCCACACATATTATATACCGTTTATATACTTATTTACTGTACCCACACATTATATACCGTTTATATACTTATTTACTGTACCCACACATATTATATACCGTTTTTCTCGCCATTAAATGGACTTTATAAAGATACCATTAATTTTTTCATAGCTTTGTATTTCCTATCCAAAAAAATATAAAATAATTTAAAAAAAAATCAAAACAAAACAAAAAAACACAAACTATGTTACGCATCTACAACCATCGAAAAACACACATTCTATTTATTTTATAAAATGTGACCCTATTTCCAAAAAAGAAAATATTTACATGTTCTTTGCTTTTTTTCTATTTCCAAACCATATTTTTTTTTTAATTACCAATAGTCAGTATAACCCTGATATCGTTCATGAGTCCCTGAATAACCCTTGACATGATGTATATATTTTTTTGGGAGACAACACAAAATATTGATCTAGGCACATTTTGGTCTATTTCATGCCACCATTAAACCGTCGATATTTAATAAAATAAATAAAAATGTAATCTCTTTTTCAATAGATGTTTACCAAACTTTAGCTTTCTCACTGAAAACAAATACAAGCTGCTTGTAAAGTTATGGCACAAATGTTTGCAAAGGCTTCTCTGCGATCCCCTTTGTTAAAAAATAGCAGACATATAGTTTTGTCATTGCTTTTTGGTCATTTAAATGCCACTGCGCACCACACTTGTATTATGACCAGCAGTTAATTAGGCACCTTGTAGGGTTAATTTTTGCTTTAGTGTAGAGATCAGCTTCCCACCTGGCACATCACACCCCCTGATCCCTCCTTGCCCCCCCCCCTCAAATAGCTCTCTTCCCTCCCCACTTCACGTATTGTTATCACCATCTTAAGTACATACTGAAAGTCTGCCAGTAATAAGGTAAAAGTAATTTTATTGTATATTTATTTAGTGTTGGATCCCCATTCAGCCCCCAAACTCCCTGATCCCCCCATTCAGCTTTCTAACACACCTCACTCTGCCTATTTTCCACCATCTTGGGTACTTGCAGCTGTCTACTTCTACCCAGGTTGCACGTGGCAAGATTAATTTTTAAATTAAAAAAAAATTATTTGAGATTTCTTGTTAAAAAATATTTATTTGTATGATTTTAATCAGTTGCCTAATAATAAGATAACTAAATAAGAAGGCAACTTTAGCACATAAGAAGATGGCAGAATAATAAACCAACTTCATCCTCATATTTAATTAATGTATTTTAATAATACAGACTATCATTTTTTAATATTAAATATTAAAAATGTAAATTATGATCATATGTTTACCTACAGATGCCATATCTATGAATTGGCAAGATCAGCAGAAGTGGAGCATTTGTTTCCTGAAATGATTGCTAATGTCATTGAAGGACAAGTTGGTAAGTAACATACAGTGCAGTATTAATATAAATGTACTGTATATTACGTTGTGGTAACATAATTCTGATGTTGGCATTCAAAAACTAATCAAATAAGAAGACCCCTATCTTGTAACGGCTGCCTGTACATGATAGGTGTCTTCTTATTTGATTTGCTGTATTTGTTAGTAAAATATGGGAGTGTAGCCGTACCACTGATATCATTCTCATCCACCCAGGCTATTAAAGGGACAATCTGCTATAGAATTATTGTTGTTAAAAAGAATAAAAAATCCTTTATTACCGAATACCCAGTTATTCTTAACCATCAAGGTTATAATAATAAAAGGTTTTACATCTTTAATGACCTTGAATCTAAGCTCGTGCTGACGGCAACATTAAAAATGTTTTTTCTCAGACTTGCATTTTAGCAAATCAGTGCAGAATAATAGTTCACTTCACAGCAATGAAACACTTAAACTAATTGCCTATATTTGAAAAAAAGGTATAACAAATGTTAGGTGCTAGGTTTAGCTGTCAAAAAATAATATCAATAGAACAAAGCCAAATTGAGTATATTATTACATTGTATCTGTTTTATTACATGCGCTACTGTATTTAACTATACTTTCTCTTTAATTAATGCCTCGGTTACATTTTGTAACATATGTATCAGATTAATCGGTTGATGGAATAATTTCTCAAAAAAAGTATCTTTTTGTAAAATAATAATTATTGTTTTATACATAATCAACTATAAATTAACCCTTTATCCTTTCTGTTTCAGCAACACTAATTGAAAAATAAAATTCAGTGGCCGAGAAATAAGGTTTTAGATTTAATCTCGTTCTATGTTGAATTCAAAGAGAAATTTGATTCTCTGAACCTGACCAAAATCAAGGTATATTATATACATAATAAAATAATTAAATATTAAATGTTTAAGATAAAATTTGTGCCTACAATGCTTAAGTATACAACATTATTAAAATATGTTATCTATTTTATTTCATTAAGGTTTGGAGACTCATAGCAGAGAGGCTGAGGGAGGAATCCTTTCCGGTCTGTATCGAACAAGTCGAAAGCAAGTGGTGTGGCTTGAAAAAAACATACAAATCAGTAAAGGACCACAATAAAAAGTCAGGAAATAGTTCACGCTATTGGGAATTCTTTGATGCCATGGAGGAGGCAATTGGGAAAATGCCGGAAATCGCACCGGTCGCCACCTTGCAAAGCAGCGAACAGAATGAAGTTTCTGCTTCTACTTCGACCGCAAACAGTTTGGTAACAACTCCCAGTAGCTCACCTCACGATTCCAAAACTCCTCTTTCAACCCCAAAACAACAAAATAAAAGAAGTGTTGAAGTAGTAAGTGATGTACTTTCAGAATTCCGGGAAGATTTGAGAATCAGAAGGGAGGAAAGGAAAGAGGAGAGGAAGCAATTATTTTCATTACTAGAAAAATTGATTGAGAAATAGTCAAAATATCCTGTTTGATATTTACTCATTTTTGTTTTGTTTTCCACAGTTATTTAAATAAGTTATATTAATAAAAAAATAAAAAATAGTTTTTTCATTAAAAAAAGTTACTTATTGCAGATAAATTTGGAATTTCTGTGTATTTATTTATAAACGATATATTGATCGTATAATTTTAATAATAATTAATTATCCATATATATCAGTGAGTTACATAGTTGTTATAATTCTAACACAATGTATATAATAGTTTTATTTTCTTATTTAGACATGGTAAATCCACACTTCAAAGAAGAAAGTAATTAAAACATTTTTTTTTTTTCAAATAAAGAATAACCCTTTATTACCCATTACCCATTTGTGCATAACCAACTACGTTATATCAATACACTTTTTACATCTGTAATTAACTTGTTTCAAAGCTTATGTCGAATGGCCCCTTTTATAATTTATTTTGAAAAAATTGAATTTTAGTCAATCAGTGCTGACTCCTAGGTAAATTCACTTTCATGTGCTCAATGTTATCTTTTGCACATGAACTAACGCCCTCTAGAGGAGAAAAACTATCCTAATGCATTACAGATTCCAGGAGGTCTTATAGGTCTAAGAAATTTGCATTGGAGCATCCTAGGTTTAGCTTTCACCTAAGAATACAAAGAGAATAAAGTTAATTTTTTTGAGAAAATAAAATTTCAAAGTGTTTTAAAATTACATGCCCTATTTATATTCTTACATTTTTTACGGCATTTGACTGTCCCTTTAAGTGTCTCTAGATAATATTATTTACTTTCAAAATTACAAGTGAAATAATAATTAGCAAAAAAATGCCTAGATTACGAGTTTTGTCGGTAATGGTGTGCAGTGCTAACGAGCAGTTTTCCTTCACCGCTGGTATTACGGGTTTTTACAAACCCGGCGTTAGCCGCAGAAAAGTGAGAGGAGAGCAAAATTTTGCTCCACATCTCACCTCAATACCAGCGCTGCTTACGGTAGCGGTGAGCTGGCAAAACGTGCTTGTGCACGATTTCCCCATAGGAATCAATGGGGGAGAGCCGGCTGAAAAAAAACCTAACACCTGCAAAAAAGCAGCGTAAAGCTCCTAACGCAGCCCCATTGATTCCTATGGGGAAATAAAATTTATGTCTACACCTAACACCCTAACATGAACCCCGAGTCTAAACACCCCTAATCTTACACTTATTAACCCCTAATCTGCTGCCCCCGACATCGCCGACACCTGCATTATATTATTAACCGCTAATCTGCCGCTCCGGACACCGCCGCACCTACATTATATGTATTAACCCCTAATCTGCTGACCACAACATCGCCAAACCCTACATTATATTTATTAACCCCTAATCTGCCACCCCCAATGTCGCCGCAACCTACCTACACTTATTAACCCCTAATCTGCCGCCCCCAATGTCGCCGCCACTATATTAAAGTTATTAACCCCTAAATCTAAGTCTAACCCTAACCCAAACACCCCCTAACTTAAATATAATTTAAATAAATCTAAATAAAATAACTATCATTAACTAAATTATTCCTATTTAAAACTAAATACTTACCTATAAAATAAACCCTAAGCTAGCTACAATATAACTAATAGTTACATTGTAGCTAGTTTAGGATTTATTTTAATTTTATCAGCAACTTTGTATTTATTTTAACTAGGAAACAATAGTTATTAAATAGTTATTAACTATTTAATAGCTACCTAGTTAAAATAAAGACAAATTTACCTGTAAAATAAAACCTAACCTATGTTACAATTACACCTAACACTACACTATAATTAAATTAATTCCCTAAACTAAATACAATTAAATACAATTATCTAAAGTACGAAAAAACCCACTAAATTAATAAATATAAATAAAAAAGCCCCCCCAAATAATAAAAAGCCCTACCCTATACTAAATTACAAATAGCATTGCCCCAAAGTAATCAGCTCTTTTACCTGTAAAAAAAAAAGTACAATACCCCGCCAACATTAAAACCCACCACCCACACACCCAACCCTACTCTAAAACCCACCCAATACCCCTTTAATAAAACCTAACACTAACCCCTTGAAGATCACCCTACCTTGAGAAGTCTTCACCCAGCCGGGCCGAAGTCCTCAACGAAGCCGGGCAAAGTGGTCCTCCAGACGGGCAGAAGTCTTCATCCAAGCCGGGAAGAAGAGGTCCTCCAAGCGGGTAGAAGTCTTTATCCAGGCGGCATCTTCTATCTTCATCCATCCGGCACGGAGTGGGTCCATCTTCAAGACATCTGACGAGGAGCATCCTCTTCCATCGACGTCCAACTGAAGAATGAAGGTTCATTTAAATGACATCATCCAAGATGGCGTCCCTTCAATTCCGATTGCCTGATAGAATTCTATCAGCCAATCGGAATTAAGGTAGAAAAAATCCTATTGGCTGATGCAATCAGCCAATAGGATTGAGCTTGCATTCTATTGGCTGATCCAACCAATGTGATTTTCAAGGGGTTAGTGTTAGGTTTTATTAAGGGGTATTGGGTGGGTTTTAGAGTAGGGTTGGGTGTGTGGGTGGTGGGTTTTAATGTTGGGGGGTATTGTACTTTTTTTACAGGTAAAAGAGCTGATTACTTTGGGGCAATGCCCTGCAAAAGGCCCTTTTAAGGGCTATTTGTAATTTAGTATAGGGTAGGGCTTTTTATTATTTTTGGGGTGCTTTTTTATTTTATTAGGGGGATTAGATTAGGTGTAATTAGTTAAAAAAACTTGTAATTATTTTATTATTTTCTGTAATTTAGTGTGGGGGGGGGTTCCGTACTTTAGATAATTTTATTTAATTGTAATTAATTGTATTTAGTTTAGGTAATTAATTTAATTATAGTGTAGTGTTAGGTGTAATTGTAAATTAGTTTAGGTTTTATTTTACAGGTAAATTTGACTTTATTTTAACTAGGTAGCTATTAAATAGTTAATAACTATTTAATAACTATTGTACCTAGTTAAAATAAATACAAACTTGCCTGTAAAATAAAAATAAACCCTAAGATAGATACAATGTAACTATTAGTTATATTGTAGCTATCTTAGGGTTTATTTTATAGGTATTTAGTTTTAAATAGGAATAATTTAGTTAATTGTAGTTATTTTATTTAGATTTATTTAAATTACATTTAAGTTAAGGGAGGGTTAGAGTTAGATTTAGGGGTTAATACATTTAATATAGTTGCGGCGACATTGGGGGCGGCAGATTAGGGGTTAATAAATGTAGATAGGTGGCGGCGATGTTAGGGATGGCAGATTAGGGGTTAATATATTTAACTAGTGTTTGCGATGCAGGAGTGTGGCGGTTTAGGGGTTAATATATTTTTTATAGTGGCGGCGATGTCCGGTTCGGCAGATTAGGGGTTACAAATTTTATTATAGTGTTTGCGATGTGGGGGGGCCTCGATTTAGGGGTTAATAGGTAGTTTATGGGTGTTAGTGTACTTTTTAGCACTTTAGTTAAGAGTTTTTTGCTACAGCGTTAGCCCATAAAACTCTTAACTACTGACTTTTAAATGCAGTACAAGGCTTGACAGGAGAGGCTGTACCGCTCACTTTTTGGAAGACTTGTAATACCGGCGTTATGCAAGTCCCATTGAAAATATAGGATACGCAATTGACGTAAGTGGATTTGGGGTATTTTCGAGTCTGGCCAAAAAAGTGAGCGGTGAGCCTGTCATTTCAAGACTCGTAATACCAGCGGGCGTTAAAAAGCAGCGTTGGGACCTCTCAACGCTGCTTTTTAACCCTAACGCACAACTCGTAATCTAGCTGAAAGATTCTAGTGTTATCCTTCACAACATTTATTAATGTATAACATAACATATAGAAATTAGAATGCAAATATTTGTAATAGCATTGAAATATTACAATCAATAGATCAATGTTATGCAAATCAAATATTAAATCTGTATTATTGACATGCAGTCTTACTTGTCCTTTTGAAATATTTAAACTACACTATGGATAAAGAACACTTGTACGAGTACAAATATATAGTAAAATAAATAATGTGAATATACCGTGAATTAACTGTCTCAGTAGTAATAATAAATAGTCGGCATCACCATGACTTTAGAGTGAGGTGATGAAAAATAAGGCTGATTTGATGCCTGCTATATATTATTAATACCGAAAAAATGAAAAATTTTAAATAACAATTTTTGTTACTTGTACTCTGTCTTCAATTATTTGGATGCTTCCATAATTAACAATAATAATAATTTTATCAGTAGCAGTTTGGTAGGTACTCTTACTCTGCTGAACACCTATTTGGACGTCTATGTGAAAATATATCATTGCCAATTTTATGTCTCTTTTTCTGACCTATTTCCTTGGCTGTTTCATTATCAAGTTCTAGACCAGGTTCCTGTTCCTCTATTCCAGGGATGATTTCAAACTGAGCATTTGTATTATCCTCATAAAGGATACAGATGTTATGCAACACACATCCAGCCATCTGTCGCACCATCAAATCTTGATGAGACATATCCAAATGCTTTAAACAATGAAAATGTCCAACAAGAAGACTAAAAGATCACTCTATGCTGCTACGACATTTGCTCAGCTTCGTGTTGAAGTATGTTTCCACACTAATGCTTCCATAATCTCTGTGGTGTCAAAAGAATGCTGATTATTGGATATGCAGCATCTCCAAGTAAGTGGCTACCTTCAGGAAAACCAATACTTCTAAATACTCTTGGGTACACAGCTGACCGTCGGTACACAGTAGCATCATGAACAGATCCTGCTTCTCCAACATAGCAGTCCAGAAACAGAAGTTTGTGGTTGCACACTCCCTGTAGGACAATGGAGTAAAACTTATTTCTATTAAAATAAGATTTACTTTCTTCTTCTGGTGCCTTTATAGACATGTGCTTGCCGTCAATGCTACCGATAATGCCAGGAAATTAATATTTATTATTGTAGAACTCAATTGTTTTGTTTGCCTCTTGCAAAGTTGGCCATGAAATTACTTTTTCGTTTGCATTTATTTGAAGAACTGCATTAGTAAATTCATTTAGAATATCCCATGCTGTACTCTTGGATACATTAAAGAGGTTCCCAGCCAATCTGAATGATCCTTGGTTAGCTAACATATATAACCTGCACAAAACTCTCTTCTCTATAGATAGACTGAGACGACCAGGAACATCGGTAAGCAATAATGGTGCCATTTTTCCCAACAACACTTCAAATGTTGTTCTACTAAGACAAAAGTTTTCTTGGAAGTCCTTTGCACGGTAACGTAGCATGACACTCTCAACATAATTCTAATGATTGAAGACTCCTAATTATAGCAATAACTGCTGCTTTTTTGCTACGCGTAGACATGATCTTTAACTAGATGCTTCTACTGCCCGATGCTGCAGTTTCCTCTCCACTAATATAAATAACTTTTTTAGGGCTCCTAAAAAAATGTTAATAAGCAGAGAGATTATTTTAATTAGTAATGTATTTAACATAGGTTTAATAATGTTATTGTATATTAGTTGTTGTGTTGGTGAATGCTGTCTTAACGGAAATGAATAAAGGGACAGTCTATACCATAATTATTTTTTTTTTAAATAGATAGTACCCCTATTACCCATTCCCCAGTTTTTCATAACCAAAACTGTTATATTAATATATATTGGACCTATATGATTAACTTGTATATAAGCCTATGCAGACTGCCCCCTTATCTCAGGGCTTTAGAAAGACATCCAGAGAAGCCAATCAATGCATAATACTAAATAACTCCACGGGAATGAGCACTATGTTATCTATCTGACATACATGAACTAATACTGTCTAACTTATAAAAACTTTAAAAATGTTTAGAGATAAAAGGCGGTTTTGAAAAGTTTTTAAAATCAGTTTGAGCCTACCTAGGTTTCGTTTTTTAAAAATAACACCAAGGGAACAAAGGGAATTTAATGATCAAAGTAATTTGGAAAGTTGATTAAAATGTCATGTCCTATTGGATTCATTAAAGTTTAATTTTGAGTAGACTGTCGTACCCTTAAAAGCCCACATTTTATGTATCTCATACTTTGGGATGATTATTGTGTACTTTTTTTTATTATTGTTTAGAAGAAGCAAACGTTTTCCAAATATTTCTAAATGTATAGATACATACGCTAAATCTAAAATCTGGATTAATCTTCATAAATAGCCAATACATGTAAAAAATTGTTGAAATATAGTATGTTACCTTAAAAAAAGGATAAAACATAACATGATAATTTATCATCATAATGATTAATAAAGTAGTATTATCTAAACCACAAAAGCTTACAAAGACTAAAGGGGGAATTTAAAGGGACAGTATACACTCATTTTCATATAGCTGCATGTAATAGACACTACTATAAAGAATAAGATGCACAGATACTGATATAAAAATCCAGTATAAAACCGTTTAAAAACTTACTTAGAAGCTGTCAGTTTGGCTCTGTTGAAAAGGTAGCTGGAAAGCCCACTGCAAGTGGGAAATAAGACCCTCCCCTCCCCCTTCTTGTGCATATGAAAAGACCCTTTACACAAACAGGAGCAAGCTGGAGTAGGTAGTCGAGCGTATTCACATAAAACTTTGGGGCTTGGTTAGGAGTCTGAAAATCAGAGCAATGTTATTTAAAAATAAGCAAAACTATACATTAATTTAAAAAAAAAAACTTTTATGGGCTATATAAATAGATCATCTACAAAACATTTATGCAAAGAAAAAATGAGTGTATAATGTCCCTTTAAGTAAGTAAAAAACTGGCCACTTTGATCTGAAGATCAGGATAAAACTTGCATCAATTAACACCTCTTGTGTTAAAACATTAAATCATGAATAAAGTATTATTTGTGAAGTCAGAAAAGCTAAAGAAGACTGAATGTTAAATAAGTAAATAAAAAATGTGCCACTTTGGAGTAAATAGAATGATAACACTTTTATTATTTACAAACTGTTTAATTAAAAATGAAAATCATGAATAAAGTATTATCTGTGAAGTGACAATAGTAAAAGAAGAATGATTGTAATTGAAGTTAATTGAAAAATTGGCCACTTTGGAGTGAAGAACATTTAAAACATGACACCTGTTCTGTTGAAACAAAAAGCACGCTGGCAAAGGAAGGTCGCTATAGCAATGCGTGTTGACGTAGGGCGTCACGATTGGGAGCGTTTTCTGCATTCTGCCTAACTCGTGACTTATCCACAGCGCCACGTCATCAATCACAATATTTGCCGGTGCTGGGAGGAAGCGCTGCCCAAACGCAGCCTTAGATAAATATATATATATTGCTGTTTAAATTTATTTGAGATATTTCATTGTCTGATTGACATTATTGAAATAAATTATATTTTATAAGTGACAGCGAGTTTAAAAGGACTCAAAAGTCAAACTTAAATGTCAATGATAGAGCATGCAATTTTGTATAGGCTTTTACTTTACCTCTATTATCAAATGCACTTAATTCTCTTGGTATATTTTGTTTAAAAAGCACACCTAGGTATGCTCTGGAGCAGCAGTACTGAGCTACTGGAGCTAGCAGCTGATTGGTGGCTACACACTAATATATCTTGTCATTCGCTCCCCTGATGTGCTCAGCTAGCTCTCAGTAGTGCATTGCTGATCTGGATAGGACTTTATGTGTTTAACTCCTTTGCATAGTTATATGCCAGCAATAGAGCCATAATAGAATAGAACATTTTCTGTTTACACAAAACTTATATTTTACATTCCCTGCTGATGTAGTTACGGTAATGGTCTGTCTGAAACGCTCCACAGCAAACATTTCATATTCCTCTTCTTAGCATATTTAAATACATATTTGGAGCTCGGCCAACTTACGCGCACCACATTACATGAAGCGCATTGCCAGAAGTCTAGACCTAGTCTGTGTAGTCTGTGATGTCACTGCAAAGCTCTTCATTGCATTGCGCATGCGCTAGGGGTCGTCAGTAAGAGTGCATGTCTCTGGAACACCGGAACTCCAGCAAAATAGCAAACCCAGGTTGCCCACTTTAATTGGATAATGCAAATTAGCCTCATGGTGGGTTTGGAAACAATCCTGGTTTCAGATGAAGTTTGCTGCGAAATGATTTAGAAGCAAAAGTGCAAGGTATTTTGGCACATTTATGTTTACAAACAACCTATAACACACTAATAATTTTCTGCCCTTACTATCCCTTTTAATGCAGAGTTGGCCCCCGTTTATGGCTATAACATCCTCCACATTTCTGGAAAGGCTTCACACAAGACTTTGAAGTGTGTCTGCGGGATTTGTGCCCATTTAGTCATTTGTCAGGTCAAGCAGTGATGTTCGACAAAAAGATCTGGCTTGCAATCGGCGTTCCATTCCATACCGAAGGTGTTCAGTGGGGTTAAGGTCAGGGCTCTGTGCAGGCCACACAATCCCCCCCACTCCAAACTCTTTATCTTCATGGACCTCTCTCTGTGCACAGGGGCACAGTTAGGCTGGAACAGGAAAGGGTCTTCCCCAAACTGTGCCACAAAGCTGGAAGCACTTTTATTCAACACCCTAAAACTTCTCAATTAGTTTACCTCAAATTTTTAGAATCTCCAAACACTAAGGGTACCACAATACGGCATTATTTAAAAGAAATTCATTCACGCAGCCCATAGATACAAGCAACTGAAAATGGTTTAACATTAAGAAGTCCGGAGAATCAATAGGCAATGCTTTGTTATTAATCAGATGGGGGGGTTGGAATGGGGAATACGCAAGTATGCCCAGCTGCTCCATCACCAAGGAATCTTCTTATACCCACTACAAAGTGTTTCCATCGTATCTAACAACTACTGAGTTTTCATCTGCAAAGTATCATTTACTGTTTATTTCTGTACATTTGCTTTATATTACAATTTGTTTTAGGCATATTTAAATACCATGGAATTAAAGCCAATTATAAGCAACCCCTAGGGGCATCAGTATTTGTTATTTGGCTTCAGTACAAAATGTTGTCTAATTATGTTGCAGGGTCATTATTTGCACACCCTGTCCATGCTTCATGGCACTAACCAATACAAAATACAAAGCACTAGGGAGCGCTGAAACCAGCTTAAGAGTAAGGATATATAGAATATATATAATAATAAAAAACACCTAACCTGATACTAACCTGATACTACTATAATAGGCACTTATGTATAAAACATGTAAATTGTGAATTATATGAATTATGTGTGACAAAATCTTTTGCAAATCTTGGGTAAAAAATTATTATATATGAAAAAATTCAATTCTATAGAAGATGCCAGCAACAAATACATAGAATTGCATATCTATAATTTAAAAATTAATTACAATATAGGTCGACCTATTCAAGACATAACAATTATAAATCACAATTAAGAGAAAAGAAAAATATAAGAAAAAAATAAATTAGTATAAAAAACTCCTGAACCCAAAAACCAGAGTTTCATGCATAACGAAACAGTCCTTCCCAGGAGTGGACTGGTTTTTCCGGCGTGTTACTTGCGGACACCCGCTCATACAAGGGATGCTGTTCTGTGTAGTATTGTAAGAGGAGCGCTCCCAGGACTAAAGAGGCAGTCGCAGCCAATGATGGTATTTCCCCTACGGACAAGGAATCCTCTTAGTAAATGTCACACAGCAAATAGCAGGGGAAGTTACATCCGTACTTACATAATAATAAGCAGCAACCGGCCTCCAAACTTGAACCAACGATCTGTGGGCACACCTTCCAATAGTAACCAATGGCCACTGGAAACAGAAAAGCTTTAACAGGGAATTAGATATACTAGGCTAGAAACCCAGTGAATTTTTTGCAGCTTTCTTTTACAGGATATGCATTCTAGCTCCCAAGGCCTGTTTGTAATGGCCAATACTGCACAAAAAACACCTAGCAGAGGGTTATTCAGCCACAAGATATCTGCACAAATAAAATACTCCAAAGGTGTAGGAGTTAGTTTAAAATAGAGCAAATAGAGCAACTAGTTTCAAAATGTAATTTCTTTTTTCAAGCTCTGATGCCAAAGTTCTAGGAACCTTATAGTAAATTCTATTTATGCACAGCATATATCAGCAATTAATAAGGCATAATTCTCAATTGTATTTCTGTTGTTCCCTCTCAAAGAGAATTACAGAGTTTTTATTTATTTATTATGGTTTGAATAATTGATAATCCTAAACTAATAATATAAGTGGGAGCTGCCCCTATCAGCCTATGAGCAACAGAGTCCAATGACCTAGATGTACACAGTCCATGCACTTCCTGTTAGTTAAAGGGACATTCAGTCCAAAACTTAAATGCCCATAGAGTAATTACATCTTGAATAGAAACACATTGCAATATAGATGTATTGGCAATAATGATTATCACTATTTTAGTGTTAACATTTTTCTCTGCATGTACACGTAGGGTTGCCACCCTCAGCCACGTTTTCCGGGACACTTATGAGTTACACCATGCTGCAGGGGGTGCAGGAGGGGAACATGAATTTCACCCCTGGATAGCACATGAATAGTAATCCTGGACAGCATTATTCATGTTCCCTCGTTTCATACCCTGCACCAGTGTCCAGGAAATCATGGCCGAGGTGGCAACCTATGTGCACGTGAAGCATAACTAGATATTCTCAGTGCACCAGCAATTTAAATACTGCCGCTGTTTGAAGCACCATTGAGCTATTGTATCAGGTGTGAGTACCTAAAAGGGACTCTGAACACCCAAATTTGGTTTCTTGTGCATGATTTGAAGAGTGCATGAATTCTAATCAACTTGTCGTTTGTTACTCCTATTATCAAGTTTGTGTGCTGCGTTCTCTGCTATCTGTGTACTTTAAATGCCAGGAATGTAAATCTAGCAGCCAGCCCTTTTTTAGGTTCGAGCACCATGGATAGCGGCGGGCGTAGTGGAGGGCTTACTGGTGACCCACCGAGAGCAAGCATATCCCTGTTGTCTCAACTAAAAATGGGCCGGCTTCCTATGCATCCCATTCCTGCTTTTAGAATAAAGATAGCAAGAAAACGAAGACATTTGATAATAGAGGATTAAATTAGAAAGTTGCTTAAAATTGCTGCTCTATCTGAATCATGAAAGAAAAAAAATTGGGGTTTAGTGTCCCTTTAACAAATTGAGTCATTACCGAGATGGTACAAGCACTTTAGGCTCTCTGAGTAAGTGCGGTGTTTAAAATGCTGGTGCAGGCGGTGCATACTTAAATACACTTTTGAAACAGCTATAGCTTTATTAAAGCATTTTTTTTTTGCCAATACATTTACCGTATATTACAAACATTGCTTCTATTCAAAACTGAAATGATCCATGTTAAAGTAATTTTTGTCTGGAATGTCCCTTTAATATACAGACTTACTTACAGGGAAGAGTAAAGCAAAATTAAACTTTCAGATTCAGATAGAACATACAATTTTTAAACCAACTTTCCATTACTTCTATTATCAAATTTGGCTTTGCTTCCTGGTATCCTTTGTTAAAGGGTAAAACTAGGAAGGGGGATTGGAACTGCAGGAGTTTGCATGTGCAAGAACATTCTATGGCAGCTGTGTTTTGCAACTAAGCATTTCATTGCTATAAACATTGTTGCAAACACTGCTGCCAGATGGCTAAAGAAATGTGAACACACCTGAACTCACCTAGGGTTACTCTTTAAAGGGACAGTCTACACCAGAATTGTTATTGTTTAAAAAGATAGATAATCCCTTTAGTACCCATGCCCCAGTTTTGCATAACCAACACACAGTATATTAATATATGTTTTACATCTGTGATTACCTTGTATCTAAGCCTCTGCAGACGGACCCTTATCTCAGTGCTTTTTGATAGCCATGCAATTAAACCAATCAGTGCAGACTCCTAATAACTCCACGGGAGTGAGCACAATGTTATCTTTATGTCACACATAAACTAGTACTGTCTAACTGTGGAAAAACTTTCAAAAATGCTCTGAGCTAGGAGGCGGTTTTCAACGGTTTAGAAATCGTTGAGCCTACCTAGGTTTAGCTTTCAAAAATACCACAAGAGAACAAAGCAAATTTGAAGATAAAAGTCAATTGGAAAGTTGTTTTAAAATGACATGCCCTGTCTGAATCATGAAAGTTTAAATTTGACTAGACTGTCCCTTTAAGAAAGGATACAAGGAACAAAGCAAAAATTGATAACTGGAAAGTTTTTTTTAATTTTCATACTCTGTCCAATATAATTTAGTTTAATTTTGACTTTTTTCACATAAAAATGTTTAACAGCTCCTCTATCATATAAATGACTGTTTTGAGTAATATGTCACTTTAAAAGGGACACTGAACCCAAGAAAATTATTTTGTTATTCAGATAGAACATGAAATTTTAAGCAACTTTCTAATTTACTCCTATTATTACATTGTCTTTATTCTCTTTGTATCTTTATTTGAAATGCAAGAATGTAAGTTTAGATGCCGGCCATTTTTGTGTGAACAACCTGGGTTGGACCTGCTGATTGGTGGATAAATTCATCCACTAATAAAAACGTGCTGTCCCGAGTTCTGAACCCAAAAGCAGCTTAGATGCCTTCATTTCAAATAAAGATAGCAAGAGAATGAAGAAAATTTGATAATTAGGAGTCTATTATAAAGTTGCTTAAATTGCATGCTCTATCTGAATCACAAAAGAAAAAAATTGGGTTCAGTGCCCCTTTAAGGCAAATGCATTGCAAACTATTAGAATAAAAGCAATATTTTTACAACTTTTAATCTGTTTGTTTTCTAGCAAAGGTTTGCTGAGCATTGCTGTTTAATAGCAGGTCCAGGAATACACCCACAAATACCTTATTAGTATGCTTACCTAATCACCTTAGCTATGCTAATATATACATTGAGGGGCTAGATTATGAGTGGAGCGCTAACTATTATGAGCTCTGCGATAAGGGGTTTATCATGGGTGTTTGCGCGCATTGGAAGGTAGCGCACGTATTAGAAGTTGACAGGTATTGGGTTTGCTTGATCGCAATTGAATTTAACGTGTGCCGGGTTAGCGCAGCTTCAGAGCTTTGGTTAACGGTTACGCTCAAATAAAAAGTTGCACAAAAAAACCCAATCAAAAGTACATTTAAAAAGCACAGTTACATTCATTATAACACGTGTCTGAAAAAATATTTTATTTATTGTATATTTAATGTTCATATTTCACATTTCAATGTTCTTCACTTACTGGATAATGTTATTTTTAATCTTATATTATATACATATTATTTTATATTTGTGTATATACATATACCTGCATATCTATTCCTATAGATCACTGATTTCAAACCTGTCCCCAGGTCTCCCTAACAGTCCACATTTTGAGGCTATCTGAACTAGTGCACAGGTGAAATAATCAGCTGATTAGTTAACCATGGTTATTGTACCTTCTCTCATCCAAGGTAATCCTGGGGCGCGATCCGATATAGATCGCAGTTTGCGGCGCAAGCGAGGGAACCGGCGTCGCCCGCAGTTTCAGCTCGCAACTCGAGCTATCCCATATAAGTCACCGTCAGATGCTAACGTGCCGTAAGTCTGACAACCAGCGATGTCCAGAAATCTGCGCAAGTACAAATTTCTGGTGACGCCAGTGACTTGCGGCACGTTAGAACTGCTGGCGCCTATAAAACCTGACTAAAGTCTAAAACACTCCGCACTGTCTAACACGCCTCCTAAACATAGCCCAACACGTCTAACACGCCTCCCTAACATAGCCCGACACGTTCTAACCCTCTATCCGCTATCCCCCCTCACTATCCTAACAATAAAAAAGCTATTAACCCTAAACCGCCGCTCCCGTACCCCGCCGCAACCTAATAAAGTTATTAACCTCTAAACCGCCGCTCCCGTACCCCGCCGCCAGCTATATTATATCTATAACCCCTAAAGTGAGCCCCTAACACCGCCGCCATCTCTATTAAAAATGATTAACCCCTAATTTAATCTACCTACCCCGCCGCCAGCTATATATCTATGTTAACCCTAAGTATATTATAGTTAATATAGGTATTACATTATATATATTAACTATATTAACCCTAATATAATTAGGGTTAATATAGTTAATATATATAATGTAATAACTATATTAACTCTATCTAACCCTAACACCCCTAACTAAATTTATATTAAATTAATCTAATTCATTTATAAACTAAAATATTCCTATTTAAATCTAAATACTTACCTATAAAATAAACCCTAAGATAGCTACAATATAATTAATAATTACATTGTAGCTATGTAGGGTTAATATTTTATTTTACAGTAAATTGTTAATTATTTAACTAGGTATAATAGCTATTAAATAGTTATTAACTATTTAATATCTACCTAGTTAAAATAATTACCCAATTACCTGTAAAATAAATCCTAACCTAAGTTACAAATACACCTACACTATCAATAAATTAAATAAACTACAAACATCTATCTAAAAATACAATTAAATAAACTAAACTAAATTACAAAAAAACAAACACTAAATTACAAAAAATAAAAAAAGATTACAAGATTTTTAAGCTAATTACACCTATTCTAAGCCCCTAATAAATAATAAACCCCCAAAATAAAAAAAATTCCCTGCCCTATTCTAAATTTAAACAAAATTTCAAAGCTCTTTACCTTACCAGCCCTTAAAAGGGCCTTTTGTGGGGGCCTGCCCCAAAGAATTCAGCCTCTTTTGCATACAAATACAATACCCCCCCATTACAACCCACCACCCACAATACCCTATTCTAAAACCACCCAAACCCCCCCTTAAAAAAGCCTAACACTACCCCCCTGAAGATCTCCCTACCTTGTCTTCACCACATACCGGGCCGAACTCACTGATCCGATCCGGGCGATGTCCTTCCTCCAAGCGGCAAAGAAGAATTCTTCCTCCGGCGATGTCTTCCTGCCAAGGGGGCAAAGAAGAATTCTTCCTCCGGCGACGTCTTCCTCCAAGCGGCAGCAAAGTCTTCAATCTTCCGGCGGGCATCTTCAATCTTCTTTCTTCGCTCCGCCGCTGCGGAGCATCCATCCCGGCCGACTACTGAACTTGGAATGAGGTACCTTTAAATGACGTCATCCAAGATAGGCGTCCGCCGAATTCCGATTGGCTGATAGGATTCTATCAGCCAATCGGAATTAAGTTAAAAAAATCTGATTGGCTGATTGAATCAGCCAATCAGATTCAAGTTCAATCCGATTGGCTGATCCAATCAGCCAATCAGATTGAGCTCGCATTCTATTGGCTGTTCCGATCAGCCAATAGAATGCAAGCTCAATCTGATTGGCTGATTGGATCAGCCAATCGGATTGAACTTGAATCTGATTGGCTGATTCAATCAGCCAATCAGATTTTTTTAACTTAATTTCCGATTGGCTGATAGAATCCTATCAGCCAATCGGAATTCGGTTGGGGACGCCATCTTGGATGACGTCATTTAAAGGTACCTTCATTCCAAGTTCAGTAGTTCGGCCGGGATGGATGCTCCGCAGCGGCGGAGCGAAGAAAGAAGATTGAAGATGCCGCCGGAAGAATAAGACTTTGCTGCCGCTTGGAGGAAGACGGTCGCCGGAGGGAAGAATTCTTCTTTGCCGCTTGGAGGAAGACATCGCCGGAGGAAGAATTCTTCTTTGCCGCTTGGAGGAAGACATCGCCCGGATCGGATCAGGAGTTCGGCCCGGTGTGGTGAAGACAAGGTAGGGAGATCTTCAGGGGGGTAGTGTTAGCGTTTTTAAGGGTGGTTTGGGTGGTTTTAGAATAGGGGTATGTGGGAGGTGGGGTTGTAATGGGGGGGGTATTGTATTTGTATGCAAAAGAGCTGAATTCTGTGGGGGCATGCCCCACAAAAGGCCCTTTTAAGGGCTGGTAAGGTAAAGAGCTTTGAAATTTGTTTAATTTAGAATAGGGCAGGGAATTTTTTTTATTTTGGGGGTTTATTATTTTATTAGGGGGCTTAGAATAGGTGTAATTAGCTTAAAAATCTTGTAATCTTTTTTATTTTTTTGTAATTTAGTGTTTGTTTTTTTTTGTAATTTAGTTTAGTTAAATTTAATTGTATTTTTAGATAGATGTTTGTAGTTTAATTTAATTTATTGATAGTGTAGTGTATTTGTGACTTAGGTTAGGATTTTATTTTACAGTAATTGGGTAATTATTTTAACTAGGTAGATATTAAATAGTTAATAACATTTAATAGCTATTATACCTAGTTAAAATAATTAACAATTTACCTGTAAAATACATATTAACCCTAACCTAGCTACAATGTAATTATTACTTATATTGTAGCTATCTTAGGGTTTATTTTATAGGTAAGTAATTTAGATTTAAATAGGTATATTTTAGGTTTAAAATTGAATTAGATTAATTTAATATAAATTTAGTTAGGGTGTTAGGGTTAGATAGAGTTAATATAGTTAATATAAATACTATAGTAACTTTATTAACTAATATTAACCCTAATATAATTAGGGTTAATATAGTTTAATATATTAATGTAATACCTATATTAACTATAATATACTTAGGGTTATATTAGATAATATAGCTGGCGGCGGGGTAGGTAGATTAAATAGGGGTTAATCATTTTAATAGAGATGGCGGGGGGTGTAAGGGGCTTACATTAGGGGGTTAATAATATTAATATAGCTGGCGGCGGTATAGGGGGATTAGATTAGGGGTTAATAATTTTTTATATAGGGTGGCGGCGGTGGTAAGGGGTCAGATAGGGGGATAGATAAGTTAGATGACAGCGGTGTAAGGGGTTCTAATTAGGGGATAGATAAGGTAGATGGCGGCGGTTTTAGGGGCTCACAGTAGGGGGTTAGTTTATGTAGACGGCGGCGGGGTCCGGGAGCGGCGGTTTAGAGGTTAATAAACTTTATTAGGGATTTCGGGGGGGGGGATCGCGGTTGACAGGTAGATAGACATTGCGCATGTGTTAGGAGTTAGGTTTATTTTAGCAGATCACGGTTGACAGGGAGATAGACATTGCGCATGCCGTTCGGTGTTAGGTTTATTTTAGCTGCCAGTTTAGGGAGTTACGGGGCTCCAATAGTCAGCGTAATGCTTCTTACGGCTGCTTTTTGTGGCGAGGTGAAAATGGAGTAAGTTTTCTCCATTTTCGCCACGTAGAGTCCTTACGCTGCATATTGGATATCCAAACTGCGCGGGTTTGGTATACCTCCTATGGCCAAAAAACTACGGGCGACGGCAGAAATATACGCACTTAACTTCTAGGTTACGCCGTTATATAGATAACCAAACCCGCGCAAATATTGGCGTCGCCGGCTTTTGCGGGCGCCGATTTTTATCGGATCGACCCCCTGAAATCTGGCCTGTTGGGGAGGCTGATGACAGGTTTGAAAACCAGTGCTATAGATTATATAGTTTATATATATATATATTATATATATATATATATGTGTGGTGTGTGTATTTTACATGAACAGTGCATTCCAAACATTCCAAAAACGCGATCGGGTTTGCACTCGAGAAGGGTGTTGTTTTTTTCCACTTTTCGATCTCCATTGAAATCTGTGGGGGAATAACGTTAACCTATTTTCGATAGTATATTCTTCCAGTTTTTGCAAGCGTCGGTTAGCACGTGAGCAAAAACTTTTTACTTTCAGCTTGTACTACACGCAATATCTGATGCGCACAAAAATTCAAAATCAAAGAGGAGTTAGCGCACAAGCGTGAGCGATAATTAGCACTCCACTCGTAATCTAGCCCTCAGTGGGGATTCAATTTTAAGTTTAATACCAATATAAATCCATGACCAACTTGTCAGGTGTCTCTATTAATGAAATATTAAAGATCTGTTAATGAAATATGATACATTAAATATCTGTTAATGAAATATGATATGTTAAAGATCTGTTAATGAAATATGATACATTATTTATCTGTTAATGAAATATGATATGTTAAAAATCTGTTAATGAAATATGATATATTAAAGATCTATAAATGAAATACGATATATTAAAGATCTGTTAATGAAATATGATACACTATATATCTGTTAATGAAATATGATACATTAACTATCTGTTAATGGAATATGATATGTTAAAGATCTGTTAATGAAATATGATACATTAAAGATCTGTTAATGAAATGATATATTAAAGATCTGTTAATGAAATATGATACATTATCATATTTGAAAACGAGAGAAATCTCAATGTATCCTTCCTGGTAAAATCTGTTGATTAAATATGATATATTAACTATCTGTTAATGAAATATGATATGTTAAAGATCTGTTAATGAAATATATGTTAAAGATCTATTAATGAAATATGATACATTAAATATCTGTTAATGAAATGATATATTAAAGATCTGTTAATGAAATACGATTCATTATATATCTCTTGATGAAATATGATACATTAAAGATCTGTTAATGAAATATGATACATTAAAGATCTCCAAGGACATGTGATATAATAAACATTTTTGATACATTACAAACAGGAAATATCTTATGCATACATAACAAGACATGTTTTACTGGCTGAGAGGGACAGCTCCCAGTTATGTTGTCAGATAAGAAGATGGCTTCAAATGCATAAGAACAAAAAGTTGTTTTACCTAGCACTGAAACATCTGTAAAATAAAAACATTTTAAATACCCTTTTTTAGATGTTACAAAAGGAAATCCTAATGAGACATTTGGCCCTACATAATCAAAATAAATATTTAATAAAGAATGTTTGAATAAAAATAACTTAATAACAGGGCGTTGCTCAGAATAACTTAGGCGCTATTGTCTGATTGTGCTCACATTATGCCTTTGTTTATCCAACTGTCTGTTTATCCCAACTGCTTTCCAAAAAAAATGCCCTTGAGCAACAGCTTGGAATTCTCTTTCGGTTTCTGTTTCCTGTAACAGCGCTCAGTTCTGCCCATTGGCACTGCCCTATAAGCACGTTCCCACAATAAATGGATTTATCATTACAGTTTATCAAGGTCATTTGGTACACTGAGGATAAAATATGTGAGAGTGTAGGCAGAACTGAAATGGTACAAGAAATAGACACATGGACAAATAAATTAAACATAAAAAGTAAGATCGATGAGCTCCCATAAAACAGCATTGTACATTATAATACATGAGGGACGAGGATGTGCAGCAGGTGGCTAGTGTGATATGATGAGGAGATAGGAGAACGAGAAATATGGCTTAAAGGGACAGGAAACCCTACATTATTCTTTCATGATTTGGATAGAACATGCAATTTTAATAACTTTCCAATTTACTTCCATTTTCAAATGTGCTTTGTTCTCTTGTTATCCTTTGCTGAAGAACAGGATTGCACTACTGGCAGCTAGCTGAACACATCTAGTTGGCCAATCACAAAAGACAAATGTGTGCAGGCACAAATCAGCAGCAACAGCTCCCACTAATGTATGCTATATGCCTATTCTTTTTTAACAAGGATACCAAGAGAACAAAGCACATTTGAAAATAGAAGTGAATCTGTATGATCATGCAAGTTTAATATGACTCTCCTATCCTTTTTAAGGGACGTGTTGTTTGTTTTTGAAATAGAAGTATTTTTTTCATGATGCACATAGTAGTATAACTTCTTGTAAAAGCAATTACCAACCAAACACCAACACTCCGAGCCTTACATACTTTCCCAACATTTGCCAGATGCCTTCTTAGACTGGGAGGTCTAGGCTGAGTGAGGGAGACTTTTAGGCTGGGGCCTCAATGCGTTCTAAGGTCCAAAGATGGAGAAACAGGGCGGGTTTGCGTGTGTTATGTTGGCTTCTTTACTGGTCTGTGGGTGGGACGTCCCATAGGCAGAGTTGGGGCCACAGACAAAAGTAGGGGCTGTCTCAGTTTCAGTTTGGAAATCAGAACATTTATATAAAAGGAAATAGAGGTCACACGTGTTGACAATGCCATAAGGTGTAGGATGGTCGGGTGCTGTGCTATTGTCATATGCTGGTTCACGGACATGGTGCTTATTTGTTAATAACTGTGCCTGTTTATGTACTTCTCGTCTGCATTTGTCACTCCAGAGTCACTTTAGTGCAGCTTTAGCTTCTTTGTTGCAAAAAGGAAGTAAAAGACTTAAAGGGACACTGAACCCAAACATTTTCTTTTGTGATTCAGATAGAGCATGCAATTTTAAGCAACTTTCTAATTTACTCCTATTATCAATTTTTCTTCATTCTCTTGCTATCTTTATATGAAAAAGAAGGCATCTAAGCTTTTTTCTTGGTTCAGTACTGTGGACAGCAGTTTTTGATTGGTGGATCAATTTATCCACCAATCAGCAAGGACAACCTAGGTTGTTCACCAAAAATGGGCCGGCATCTAAACTTACATTCTTGCATTTCAAATAAAGATACCAAGAGAATAAAGAACATTTGATAATAGGAGTAAATTAGAAAGTTGCTTAAAATGTCATTCTCTATCTGAATCACAAAAGAAAAAAATTGTGTTCAGTGTCCCTTTAAATTAAGAACAAGACAGAGAAAACCGCTGGTATAAATCCATCACATAAATAAAATGGCCCCTGGAACTTGAAAACCTCAACTACTGAAGGCAGCCAGCTAAGCGTTTGGTAATCAGTGGCTTACTAAAGGGACATGTAAGTGGCTATAAATTACATTACAATTCATTAAAGGGACATAGTAATAATAATACAATTCTCTGTGTGCTAGCTAGAGCAACCAATTATTGTTTTACTGCTTGAGCACATCTATGTGTTTAATCTCCTCCATTTTGTTAGAGCATTTTATTTTTAAGCAAAATTCATTATTTTAGTGTGTATAACTCATTCAAAAGTGCTAAACATGTAGTTCAAAGTTGCACTCTAGAAACACTCACAGTGAACTCTAGAGCAGGATACAGCAACTGAGTGGAGCATACACATATGAGAGAAGAGAGAGGAGGGAGGAGAGAGAGGAGAGGAGAGAGATGGATTAGAGAGAAAGGAAGGAGAGAGAGGAAGGAGAGAGAGGAGAGAGAGAGAAAGAGGGAGAGAAAGAGAGAGAGAGGAGAGGCGAGTGAAAGAGAAGAGAGTGAATAGAGAGAGGTGTCACGCCATAGCCATTGCTAGGGGCACGGCGTCTCCTTCCCTGCTCGTTGCCAGGGGCTGTGTTGGGTCTGGATGCATGCGGCGCTGACGTCATCGCCGCACGCTCCTCTCTCTCAGATGCCGGTCTAGATTCCTATGGTGCGAATCCTGCGCCTATGTAAGTCCCTCAATAACGATCTATCACTGCCCAAGTATAGGTGTTACTTTGTGTGCTCCTGGGTGTGATAGATCATTACTACAGTTTTGCCTTAATGTGTTTGAACCCTGCCTGTCTGACTACTCTGCCTATTATTACCCTGAATTGCTGGATTGATATACTGCTGCTGAACTCTGCTTGTTTGACTACTCTGCCTGTTATACCCCTGAATTGCTGGATTAATATACTGCTGCTGAACTCTGCTTGTTTGACTACTCTGCCTGTTATACCCCTGAATTGCTGGATTGATATACTACTGCTGAACTCTGCCTGTCTGACTACTCTGCCTGTTATACCCCTGAATTGCTGGATTGATATACTGCTGCTGAACTCTGCCTGTCTGACTACTCTGCCTGTTATACCCCTGAATTGCTGGATTGATATACTGCTGCTGAACTCTGCCTGTCTGACTACTCTGCCTGTTATACCCCTGAATTGCTGGATTTATACTGCTGCTGAACTCTGCCTGTCTGACTACTCTGCCTGTTATACCCCTGAATTGCTGGATTGATATACTGCTGCTGAACTCTGCCTGTCTGACTACTCTGCCTGTTATACCCCTGAATTGCTGGATTGATATACTGCTGCTGAACCCTGCTTGTCTGACTTCTCTGCCTGTTTAACCCCTAATTTGCTGGATTGATATACTGCTACTGAACCCTGCCTGTCTGACTACTCTGCTTATTAACCTCTGTTTTTCTGGATTGCCTCTTTGTTGTCGAACCCTGCCTGCCTGACCATTCTAGTGGTGTCCCCTTGGACTGCTTTACTGTTGCCAAACCTTGCCTGCCTGACCATTCTAGTGGTTTGTCCTTGGACTGCTCTGCCGTTGCCGCTGGGGACTGTCCTGCCTGTGGTGAGTGCCGCCTTCCTCATCTTACTAACTTTCTCTGCTCTGGGATATTCCCTATCATTCCGGCTCAACGCCGGGATAACAAGACTACTGGCTGAGTTCGGTCTGATAGAGGAGTATCCACGAGAATTACAATGAGGTGAGTGATAGAGAGAGAGGGAGAGAGAAAAAGAGAGAGGAGAAAGAAGAGAAGAGCGAGCAAGAGGACATGAGAGAAGAGAAAGAGAGAGAGAGAGTGAACAAGCAGTACAGATGCACACTACATACAACCAGGGTCGGCTTCTAAGGGGGAGCTTTGGGGGGGCAATGCCCACCCAAATGGAATGCTGTGCCCCCAGGCAAAAGAAGTGATTAAAAAAAAAAAAATTTTATTTTTTTTTTTTTTTTTTTTTTAAATTTAAAAGAGATCCTCCACTGGAGGACCCAGCTAATCTCTTTACTCTCCTCTATTTACAACCAGATAAGAAATAAAGTTGCATTTCCCTGCTGGTGCTCTCACAGTTAACCTTAGGGGCTTGCAATGCCCCTCCTCCTTCTAGCCCACTTACTACGGAGCTGAAGTGAGATGATGACATCATCTGACCTGCAGGAAGTGCTGGGAGAAGCTAACAGCAGTGAGAGGGGAAGGCAGAAGTAATTTTGTGAAAACACACAGCCGTATAACCAATGTGTGTGTGAGAGTAGTAGTGTGAGAGTAGTATCCCTTCCTATTGTGCTTTATATCCTGGCAGCCACAGATACAGAAGCAAATGGGAATTCCTTGGTTCCCCACTGCAGGTCACACAAAACAAGTGTGCATTGTGCCTGCTTATCTGCAGTGATCAGTGTAAAATGTGTGTCAGATTATAGGTGCTCAAATACACACACTTCAAAATTGTAGCTGTTGGACAATGAGTGAAATAGCCTTATGTTTATTATTTACATGTTTCAAAACATCTATTTGTCCCCCAAGGTTGTTTTATTTTATATATATATATATATATATTTATATAATATATATATATATATATATATATATATATATATATATATATAATATATATATACACACACACACATACATACATACACACAATACACACACTGTGTGTATATATATATATATATATATTGTTTGTGTGTATATATATATATATATATATATGTGTGCGTATATACATATATACCTAGTGGTGGTGTGTTGTATATGTTGTCCACTGGCATGTGTCATATGTGGGAGACATTCCTGAGATATGACAATTGTAATCCCCGGCACTGCCATAAATCTGGTAAATGTGAACTGCTGTGGGCACGCCAGACATCTTAGAAGATGTGTACCCCCTATACTCCTTGAGATGATGACATCAAAGTACCGCTGCACTTCCAGAAATATAAACAAATTTTAACTCTGCACAGTCCAGAGATTCTGATAAATGTAACCCCTGGACTGACGACAGTATGGTCTGCTCTTATTTTGACTCTCATACATGGCTTTTTAAATGCGTGCCCCCTCGTGAAAAAAAAATGCCCCCCCCATTTCATTCGTTCTGGAGGCCGACCCTGCATACAACAATACATGCACATAAATAAGCCACTTTTTAAAGCAAACTGTTCAAAACACCAGGCCTGTTTCATGTAGGAAATCCCTTTCCCCAAGATACACCTTTTTACCCTAGAAAAGGGCTTAGTTGAAGATACTCCCACATAGCCTTTTGAATATAATTGGCCACACCCCTAGTGAATTGGGCATAAAGGGGTAAACCAGTGACTAATCTCTTCTTCTCCTGCTGCTAAAAATGGCTGATCTTAGACAGAGAGATCATATTAAAGAATTTGGCTAAGTATTAGTATTCTACCTCTGTTCTTGGGATAGAGTCCTCTGTGACTCTTATATTGAGGTCAGTAGTGTTACACAAATTGGGGTTATGATAGCTAGAGTTGCCCATTATAAGTTTGGCTGATTTGCTGTAAATATTCATGTTATTCCAACGTATATATTTGTAGTTTTATTTTTTATTTTGAAAAAGCAATGGGAGGGACCATTTAACCAATTAAAGGCCAGATTAACGAGTGAGTGCTATTTAGCACTTTCACTCAAGCTATAACTGCACTGGAAGCTTTTTGTGTGAGTCGTTAGTGCTCGTATTACAAGTTAAAAGTAAAAAAATATCGTTCGCACTAACCCAATGCATGCCAAAAAGCTGTACCATGATAACCTATTCCCCCATAGAATAAATTGAGCAAAAAAAGTGGGAAAAATCTAACAACCTACTCGGGTGCAAACTCGATCGCATATTCTCAAGTGCGCTAACCCTATGTGAAAATATGAATATTTTCACATTCCAAAGTTCTTCACATAGAATAATATGTTGTATTTATTCATAAATACATATTCTACATATATCTGATGCTAATTTCTTACAATATATATCTATCCCTATGTATTCACATGATTATTATATATATATATATAGGTATAGATTTATACACATATATGTAATGATCTATTTATAAATACATCCTATAAAATAAAAGGCCAAGTGTGTTTGTCCGAAGCTGTCATGCGCAGTAGAGACAGCTCGAACACAAACACACCTGGCTTTAGACAAACACATCTGATCTGCTGTCCGCCGCGAGAACAGTGGGGCGGGAAGTGGGCAGGGCTGGATGGGAATGGGTGTGCCCGGGGCGAGGCCAGGCATGGTAGGGGGCGGGAGCAGACATGGCCGGGAGCGGATGTGGTGGGGGGCGAGGCCAAGCGTGAGCGGGCATGGTCATGAGAGAGAGCGCAAAAGAGGGGGATAAATAGAGCAAAAGAGAGGGGGGCATTGAGAGCAAAAGAGAGGAGGGAAAGATAGCAAAAGAGGGGAGAGAGAGAGCAAAATAGGGGGAGAGAGAGCAAAAAAGGGGGAGAGAGAGCAAAAGAGAGGGGAGAAACAGCAAAAGAGAGGGGAGACAGAGCAAAAGAGGGGGGAGAGAGAGCAAAAGAGAGGGGGAGAGAAAAAAGAGAGGGGAGAGAAAGCAAAAAGAGAAGGGAGAGAGCGCAAAAAAGAGGGGGAGAGAGAGCAAAAGAGAGGGAGAGAGAGCAAAAGAGAGGGGAGAGAGAGCAAAAGAGAGGGGGAGAGAGCAAAAGAGGGGGGGGAGAGAGAGCAAAAGAGAGGGGAGAAAGAGCAAAAGAGAGGGGGGAGAGAGAGCAAAAGAAAGGGGGGAGAGAGAGCAAAAGAGAGGGGGTAGAGACCAAAAGGTAGGGGGAGAGAGACCAAAAGAGAGGGGGAAAGAGCAAAAGAGAGCGGGAGAGAGAGCAAAAGAGAGGAGGAGGAGAGAGAAAGAGCAAAGCGAGGGGGAAAGAAAGAGTGCAAAAGAGAGGAGGTAGAGAGAGAGAGCAAAAGAGAGGGGAGGAGAGAGAGTGAGCAAAAGAGAGGGGGGAGAGCAAAAGAGAGGGGGAGAGAGTGAACAAAAGAGAGGGGGAGAGAAAGCAAAAGAGAAGTGAGAGAGAGCAAAAGAGAGGGGAGGAGAGAGCAAAAGAGAGGGGAGAGAGCGCAAAAGATGGGGAGAGAGCAAAAGAGAGGGGAAGAGAGAGCAAAGGAGAGGGGAAGAGAGAGAGCAAAAGAGATGGGGGGGGTGAAAGCAAAAGAAGGGGGAGAGAGAGCAAAAGAGAGGGGGAGAAAGAGAGTAAAATAGAGGGGGGAGAGAGAGAGCAAAAGAGAGGGGGGAGAGAGAGCAAAAGAGAGGGGGAGAGAGAGCAAATGAGAGTGGAGGAGAGAGAAAGCAAAAGAGAGGGGGAGAGAGAGAGCAAAATAGAGGGGGAGAGAAAGCAAAAGAGAGGGGAGAGAGAGAGAGCAAAAGAGAGGTGGAGAGAGCAAAATAGGGAGGAGACAGCAATAGAGGGGGAGAGAGAGCAAAAGAGGGGGGGAGAAAGAACAAAAGAGAGGGGGAGAGAGAGCAAAAGAGGGGGGAGAAAGAACAAAAGAGAGAGGGGAGAGAGAGCAAAAGAGAGGGGAGGGAGAGCAAAAGAGAGGGGGGTGAGGGAGAGCAAAAGAGAGGGAGAGAGAGAGGAAAAGAGAGGGGGAGAGAGAGAGAGCAAAAGAGAGGGGGGGAGAGAGAGAAAGCAAAAGAGAGGGGGGAAAGCAAAAGAGATGGGGAGAGAGAGAGCAAAAGAGAGGAGGGAGAGAGGCAAAGAGAGGGGGTAGAGAGAGAGAGAGGAAAAGCGAGGGGATGAGAGAGAGCAAAAGAGAGAGGGGAAAGAGAGAGCAAAAGAGAGGGGAAGAGAGAGGGAGAAAAAGATAGGGGTAGAGATGAGAAAGCAAAAGAGAAGGGAGAGAGAGCAAAAGAGAGGGGAGAGAGAGAAAAAGTGCGGGAGAAGAGAGCAAATGAAAGGGGAGGGGAGAGAGCAAAAGATGGGGGAGAGAAAGCAAAAAAATAGGGAGAGAGAGTGTTTTTTTGTAATTTAGGTAATTGTATTTAATTTAGGTAATTTATTTAATTGTAGTGTAAGGTTAGTGTTAAGTGTAACTCAGATTAGGTTTTATTTTACAGGTAAATTTGTATTTATTTTATGCTAGGTAGTTAGTAAATAGTTAATAGCTATTTAGTAACTATTCTACCTAGTTAAAATAAATACAAACTTGCCTGTAAAATAAAACTAAAACCTAAGCTAGCTACAATGTAACTATTAGTTATATTGTAGCTAGCTTAGGGTTTATTTTACAGGTAAGTATTTAGTTTTAAATAGGAGTTATTTAGGTAATGATAGAAATTTTTATTTAGATTTATTTTAATTATATTTAAGTTAGGGGGTGTTAGGGTTAGGGTTAGACTTAGATTTAGGGGTTAATAAATTTAGTATAGTGGGGCGACATTGGGGGCGGCAGATTAGGGGTTAATAAATGTAGGTAGGTGGTGGCGATGTTAGGGGTGGCAGATTAGGGGTTAAAGGGACAGTATACACTCATTTTCATATAACTGCATGTAATAGACACTACTATAAAGAATAAGATGCACAGATACTGATATAAAAATCCAGTATAAAACTGTTTAAAAACTTACTTAGAAGCTGTCAGTTTAGCTCTGTTGAAAAGGTAGCTGGAAAGCCCACTGCAAGTGGGAAATAAGACACACACACCCCTCCCCATTCTTTTGCATATGAAAAGGCTCTTTACACAAACAGGAGCAAGCTGGAGAAGGTAACTGACGGTATTCACATAAAACTTTGGGGCTTGTTTAGGAGTCTGAAAATCAGAGCAATGTTATTTAAAAATAAGCAAAACTATACATTTATTTTAAAAAAAACCTTTATGGGCTATATAAATAGATCATCTACAAAACATTTATGCAAAGAAAAAAATGAGTGTATAATGCCCTTTAATAATATTGTAATTAGTGTTTGCGAGGCAGGAGTGCGGCGGTTTAGGGGGTTAATATGTTTATTCCAGTGCGGCAATGTCCGGAGCGGCAGATTAGGGGTTAATAATTTTATTTTAGTGTTTGCGATGTGGGAGGGGGCCTCGGTTTTAGGGGTTAATTGGTAGTTTATGGGTGTTAGTGTACTTTTTAACACTTTAATTATGAGTTTTATGCTACAGCTTTGGCCTCCTAGAAAAAGCTTGTAATATCGGCGCTATGGAAGTCCCATTGAAAAAAGACTTTGCGCAAATTGTGTAAGTTAATTTGCGGTACGGCCAAAAAATGTGCGGTGCCCCTAAACCTGCAAGGCTCGTAATACCAGCGGGAGTGAAAAAGCAGCGTTATGAGCCTTAACGCTGCTTTTTTACTCATACCGCAAAAACTTGTAATCTAGCCGAAGGTGTTTAAACGTATATGTCTTGGGCTGCAGACAGTCTCATTTTGTTATTACTTAATGTAATAAAATGAGACTGCAGCCCAAGACAAATACGTTTCAACATCATGTTAACTCACAGACCAAACCAACTTAATAACTGCGTTAGGCTCCACTAAAGCAGAGGTATGCACTGGGCCTAACAACAACAGTAGTTTAAACAACGCTCTTCCTAGGCTCCTACACAAACTCAAATTTAAATGTAAATTGTATGATGATGATCACATTGCTTAGTAACACCACCGATACTCAGTGTACACTCAGGGGCAGGGTAAAAGCAGACCAAATAGCAAACCTCTAGAAACCCATCTCTATATGTATAAACAGTACACTAAACTAGATTGTCAACAGCGCCCGCAGGTGTGATTATACCAGTGAAGGGGAAGTAATAATGATACAGTTATCATATCACACAAACAGGGACTGATTGCTTTACAGTGTTACTGAGTGAGATAGCAATTTAATTCAGATTTATTTTGCTCATAAATCTAATTCCTTTACTCAAGTTTTTTGTTGTTGTTTTTTCTTGTAATATGATATCCATAGTTACATTCAATATCAGTAATATGCTATATTAACCCTCTTAGGAAGAGACAATTCCATTCTGCAGCTGAAATCACAGGCTTGATCAGCAAATATGCTTTGACAGTTTGACCCTGATGTCACTGAGCCAATAAGTGAGCATCTCAGTGGGTCGCTATTGTCCCTTTAAACCTCCATGTTTTTAGCATATTGCACTTGCATGGTAATAATCATATATTTGTATGATTTTGTTTGTTGGTAGAGATGGATGCAACAGATGCCAAAGCAATGCTTTACAACCTTTTTTCTCAATGAATAGGTTACTTAACACTTAAACATCAGTGTAACAAAGAAGTGCAGTCATGCAGTGGGCATCATGTTTCTGGAGCCCATTTTCAAAATAAATATATCTGCACTGAGCACATTATAATGAAACCCTGATAACCCTCTTTACATGTCACATCCATAGTTCTTCACATGACCCTTTTCTACACTGTGTGGCTGTGTGTGTGTGTTTAAGAGTTTGCTTGAGAATGTGAGGGTGTGTGTGTATGCTTGAGTGTGTGTGTGCTTGAGAGTGTGTGTGTTTGTGTGCGTGCTTGAGAGTATGAGGGTGTGTGTGATTGAGAGTGTGTGTGTGCTTGAGAGTGTGTGTGCGCTTGAGAGTGTGTGTATGCTTGAGTGTGTGTGTGCTTGAGAGTGTGTGTGTGCTTGAGTGTGTGTGTGTGCTTGAGAGTGTGAGGGTGTGTGTGCTTGAGAGTGTGTGTGTGCTTGAGAGTGTGTGTGTGCTTGAGTGTGTGTGTGTGCTTGAGAATGTGAAGGAGAGGTTGTGAGTGTGCTTGAGAATGTGAGGGAGAGGTTGTTAGTGTGCTTGAGAATGTGAGGGAGAAGTTGTGAGTGTGCTTGAGAATGTGAGGGAGAGGGTGTGAGTGTGCTTGAGAATGTGAGGGAGAGGTTGTGAGTGTGCTTGAGAATGTGAGGGAGAGGGTGTGAGTGTGCTTAAGAATGTGAGGGAGAGGGTGTGAGTGTGCTTGAGGTTGAGAATGTGAGGGAGAGGGTGTGAGTGTGCTTAAGAATGTGAGGGAGAGGGTGTGAGTGTGCTTAAGAATGTGAGGGAGAGGGTGTGAGTGTGCTTGAGAATGTGAGGGAGAGGGTGTGAGTGTGCTTAAGAATGTGAGGGAGAGGGTGTGAGTGTGCTTGAGGTTGAGAATGTGAGGGAGAGGGTGTGAGTGTGCTTGAGAATGTGAGGGAGAGGGTGTGAGTGTGCTTGAGAATGTGAGGGAGAGGGTGTGAGTGTGCTTAAGAATGTGAGGGAGAGGGTGTGAGTGTGCTTGAGGTTGAGAATGTGAGGGAGAGGGTGTGAGTGTGCTTAAGAATGTGAGGGAGAGGGTGTGAGTGTGCTTAAGAATGTGAGGGAGAGGGTGTGAGTGTGCTTAAGAATGTGAGGGAGAGGGTGTGAGTGTGCTTGAGAATGTGAGGGAGAGGGTGTGAGTGTGCTTGAGGTTGAGAATGTGAGGGAGAGGGTGTGAGTGTGCTTGAGGTTGAGAATGTGAGGGAGAGGGTGTGAGTGTGCTTGAGAATGTGAGGGAGAGGGTGTGAGTGTGCTTGAGAATGTGAGGGAGAGGTTGTGAGTGTGCTTGAGAATGTGAGGGAGAGGGTGTGAGTGTGCTTGAGAATGTGAGGGAGAGGTTGTGAGTGTGCTTGAGAATGTGAGGGAGAGGGTGTGAGTGTGCTTGAGAATGTGAGGGAGAGGTTGTGAGTGTGCTTGAGAATGTGAGGGAGAGGGTGTGAGTGTGCTTAAGAATGTGAGGGAGAGGGTGTGAGTGTGCTTAAGAATGTGAGGGAGAGGGTGTGAGTGTGCTTGAGGTTGAGAATGTGAGGGAGAGGGTGTGAGTGTGCTTAAGAATGTGAGGGAGAGGGTGTATGTGAATATCTATGTGTTGGTTTGTGTATGTGTGTTATGTTTTCAAGTGCGCACACATTTTGGACACTTGCCCAAAATTTGCACAGGTAAAAAAAAATCCGCCCACTGCTCAAAAAAATTAGAGGGAACATTGACTACTGCTAAGGAGAAATTGTCTTGAACAGCAAACTTTTAATTTTGTGTTTTCCCTTGTGGATTATATTTCTTTCATGTAATTGGCAAGAGTCCATGAGCTAGTGACTTATGGGATATACAATCCTACCAGGAGGGGCAAAGTTTTCCAAACCTCAAAACGCCTATAAATACACCCCTCACCACACCCAAAATTCAGTTTTACAAACTTTGCCTCCCTATGGAGGTGATGAAGTAAGTTTGTGCTTGATTTTCTTCTGTGATATGCGCTTCTCTTCTTGAAGCCCGACTTTTCTCTAAGTACAGTGTTTGTCAAAGGGATGTGAAGAGAGTATTGCCTATTGATTTTATGGTTTCCCTCCTGGGAAATCTTTTCAAAGGTTCTCTGTTATCGGTCGTAGAGATTCATCTCCTACCTCCCTTTTCAGATTGACGATATACTCTCATATTCCATTACCTCTACTGATACTGTTTCAGTACTGGTTTGGCTATCTGCTATATGTGGATGGGTGTCTTTCGGTAAGTATGTTTTCATTACTTAAGACACTCTCAGCTATGGTTTGGCACTTTATGTATTGATATAAAGTTTTAAATATATGTATTGTACTTTTATTTGCCATGAGTCAGGTTTATGTATCTTTCCTTTTGCAGACTATCAGTTTCAAAATTGGGAAACATATTTAGGAAGTTATTTTTACCTTACCTGGGGTATAGTCTTTTCTTCAAATTGACTGATTTTTCATTAATTTTCGCTGGCAAAATTAGGCTCGAGAGATCGCAAAATGCTGATATTTATTGCGTCATTCTTGATGCGAGAATTTTTTTGGCGCGACGGTACGTTCGGTGACGGAAATTTGTAATTTCCGGCATCTTAGTTGACGCCAGGTTTCCTTGCACAAGGTTGCGTCTGCCATGACGCGAGTTGCGTCATTTCCGGATGTTGTTAGCACCAAAAAATTTCATTTTGCATTGTGCGTCATACTTGGCGCCAAATAATTTAATTATTTAAACCCCACTTCCTATATGCCTCTTGCCTTTTTTATGCTAAGAGGGTTATGCTGTTTGCATTTTTTCCCATTCCTGAAACTGCCATATAAGGAAATTGTTAATTTTGCTTTATATGTTGTTTTTTTGTATTACATTTGCAAGATGTCTCAATCTGACCCTGTCTCAGAAACCACTGTTGGAACCCTGCTGCCTGATAACAGTTCTACCAAAGCTAAGTGTATCTGTTGTAAGTTAGCGGAGATTATATCTCCAGCTGTAGTATGTAACAGTTGTCATGATAAGCTTTTACATGCAGAGAATGTATTCATCAGTACTAGTACAATGCCTGTTGTTCCTTCAACATCTAATGTACATGATATTCCTGTGAATATAAAAGATTTTATTGCTGATGCAATTCAGAAGACTTTGTCTGCTATTCCGCCTTCTAATAAACGTAAAAGGTCTTTTAAAACTTCTCATAAGGTTGAGGAAATTTCAAATGACTGACAACATACTGAATTATCCTCCTCTGATTAGGATCTATCTGGTTCAGAAGATCCTACCTCATATATTGACACTGACAAATCTACTTATCTCTTTAAGATGGAGTATATTCGTTCCTTGTTAAAAGAGGTGTTGATTACTTTGGATATTGAGGAAACTAGTCCTCTTGATACTAAAACTAGTAAACGGTTAAATTCTGTTTATAAACCTCCTGTGGTTACTCCAGAGGTTTTTCCAGTTCCTGATGCTATTTCTGCTATGATTTCAAAGGAATGGAATAGGCCTGGTACTTCTTTTATTCCTTCTTCTAGGTTAAAAAGTTGTATCCTTTGCCAGCAGCTAGATTGGAGTTTTGGGGAAAAATCCCCAAAGTTGATGGGGCTATTTCTACTCTTGTCAAATGTACTTCTATTCCTATGGAAGATAGTAGTTCTTTTAAGGACCCTGTAGATAGGAAACTTGAATCTTATCTAAGGAAAGCTTATTTATTTTCTGGCTACATTCTTAGGCCTGCTATATCCATGGCTGATGTTGCAGCTGCATCAACTTTTTGGTTGGAAAGCTTAGCGCAACAGGAAACAGATTCTGATTTGTCTAGCATTGTTCGCTTGCTTCAACATGCTAATCATTTTATCTGTGATGCTATTTTTGATATCATTAATATTGATGTTAAAGCTATGTCTTTAGCTATTTTAGCTAGAAGAGCTTTGTGGCTCAAATATTGGAATGCTGACATGGTATCTAAATCTAGATTACTATCTCTTTCTTTCCAAGGTATCAATTTATTTGGTTCTCAGTTGGATTCAATAATTTCAACTGTCTCTGGGGGGATGGGAGTTTTTTTACCTCAGGATAAAAGATCTAAAGCTTCTAATCATTTTCGTTCTTTTCGACAGAATAAGGAACATAAAGCCAATCCTTCCCCCAAAGAATCGGGTTCCAATTGGAAACCTTCTTCAAGTTGGAATAAATCCAAGCCGTTTAAGAAACCAAAGCCAGCCCCCAAGTCTGCATGATGGTGCGGCCCTCATTCCAGCTCAGCTGGTGGGGGGCAGATTAAAATTTTTCCAAAACATTTGTCCAAAATCAATGGATTCAGAGTATTGTCTCTCAAGGGTATCGAATAGGTTTCAGAGTAAGACCTCCTGTGAGAAGATTTTTTCTCTCACATGTCCCAGCAAATCCAGTGAAGGCTCAGGCTTTTCTGAAGTGTGTTTCAGATCTAGAGCTTTCAGGGGTAATCATACCAGTTCCATTTCAGGAACAGGGTCTGGGGTTTTATTCAAATCTATTCATTGTCCCAAAAAAAGAAAATTAATTCAGACCAGTTCTGGATCTGAAAATTTTGAATCGTTTTGTAAGAGTGACAACTTTCAAAATGGTGACTATAAGGACTATTCTGCCTTTTGTTCAGCAAGGTCATTATATGTCCACGATAGACTTAAATGATGCATATCTTCATATTCCGATTCATCCAGACCACTATCGGTTTCTGAGATTCTCTTTTCTAGACAAGCATTACCAATTTGTTGCTCTTCCATTTGGCCTAGCGACAGCTCCAATAATTTTTTCAAAGGTTCTCGGTGCCCTTCTCTCTGTAATCAGAGAACAGGATATTGCAGTGTTTCCTTATTTGGACGTTATCTTGGTACTAGCTCAGTCTTTACATTCTGCAGAATCTCACACGAATCAACTAGTGTTGTTTCTTCAAAGACACAGTTGGAGGATCAATATACCAAAGACAAGGGTCACCTTTTTAGGTTTCCAGATAGATTCAGTGTCCATGACTTTGTCTCTAACAGACAAGAGATGAATAAAATTGGTTTGGGCTTGTCGAAACCTTCAGGTCTCAATCATTCCTTTCAGTAGCTATGTGCATGGAAGTTTTAGGTCTCATGACTGCAAGCATCAGACGTGATCCCTTTTGCTCGTTTTCATATGAGACCTCTTCAGCTTTGTATGCTGAATCAATGGTGGCAGGGATTATACAAGGATATCACAATTAATATACATAAATCCCAAATGTTTGACTCGCTCAACTTGGTGGTTAGATCACCATTGTATAGCTCAAGGGCCTCTTTTGTTCGTCCAACCTGGACTATATCACAACAGATGCAAGTCTTTCAGGTTGGGCAGCTGTCTGGGGATCTCTGACAGCACAATGGGGTTTGGAAATCTCAAGAGGCGAGGTTACCAATCAATATTTTAGAACTCTGGTGCTATTTTCATGGTTCTTCAGGTTTGGCCTTGTTGAAGAGAGAACCATCATTTGTTTTCAGACAGACAATTCACAACTGTGGCATATGTCAATCATCAGGGTGGGACTCACAGTCCCTAGCTATGAAGATGTATCTGGATACTTTCTTGGGTGGGAATCCAGCTCTTGTCTAATTTATGTGGTACCATATCCCAGGTGTAGACAATTGGAAGCGTATTATCTCAGCTGTCAGACTTTTACATCTGTGGGAGTGGTATCTCCATCCAGATGTGTTTTTTCAGATTGTTCAGATGTGGGGTCTTCCAGAAATAGATCTTGATGGCTTCTCCAGGTCCAGGTCAAGGGATCCTCAGGCGTAGTCGGTGGATACATTAGCAGTTCCTTGGTTTTACCAACCTGCTTATATTTTCCCGCCTCTAGTTCTTCTTCCAAGAGTGATTCTCCAATATCATCATGAAACAATTCGTTTGTGTTTCTGGTAGCACCAGCATGACCTCACAGGTTCTGGTATGCGGATCTTGTCCGGAAGTCCAGTTGCCAATCTTGGCCACTTCCTTAACCACAGAAAAATGTTGCACTCACAGCGCTTAAAGGACCTATAGCTCCTATCTAAGGTGGGCCCCCACTACCACAAAGGAAATACTGTTGAAAGAGAAAAATCTTTTACCAGATGCAGCTTCTGTTTGTACCATATGATCAGTAGTTACTCTTGTACAGAACAAACGCTGCTGGTGTTTTTTATGTTTTGTGAGGATTTCCCAGCTTTTATATTGTTATTTTTGTTTTTTAATTTTTGCCTTGATACGGAGGCTTTGGAACTGTTTTTTACTATTTTTAACTGGAGTATTAGGATTCTTTGGAGGATAAGGAACGTTTATTTGAATACTTACCTTCAGTATACTTTTTGGTTACACTTTTCTATAAGGATTGCCATAACGTCATTACTATCCTATTTTTTATGGACATTTATGTGATTACACGCTGTATCTTATATTTTATATTTGTGACACTTTGTAATATACTGTTCACGCTTTATAATTATCCACTCACTCTATTTTTTACATCATTCAGATATTCACTATTTTGCTTTCTTCCGACAGATTTTTATTTTTTTCTCCACCACACATCGTTTGTTATGTGATTTGCAACACACCATTTTTATGTTATCATTTTGAGATCTCGTTTTTTACACTAGATTGTGTACACCACTAGTTTATTATTTTTTGATCACACTTTTTGATCACTTTTTTCCTCACTGTGTCTCGATTCACATATGATTATCGTTACTTAGCTGCATTTTAAGTTACCTAAGACTGTATTTCCCATATTGGTGGACACTATCCCACCAATCTGTTTAACTATGTGTTGTATAACCATATGAAGCAGAGGATAGTCTAGTCTAACAACTTCCTACCAATCTTTGTATACCATCTTGGGGACATTTTGTCCTTGGAGGGATATATCCCCCTTTGAATTTTACGGATAACTATCTAAATTGTTTTTATACATTTTTATGTACCATGGATCCATGTTTTTAGATTTAATTTGTGTTTGTAATAAATTGTATCGTATCCTTTATATCTATCTACAATTGTCTTATTATCATATTAGCCTCTGTGCCTACATAGGTACTCAGCCCTCACAAAGGGTTGCATTTATTTTATTTTATTTTAGTGTGAAAACAATTCTCACACACACCCACCAGACCTTGACTTCACATGCGCTCCTCTCTATACCTCTCTTTCAACACCACTTCCTTTAACCCTTGAGTGCTAATGACGGCTCTGAGCCGTCACAGAGTTTTCTCACTCTGGTGCTAATGACGGCTCAGAGCCGTCATGAGCACTCTCCCATCTTGAGGGAGATATGGGGCTCCTAACTGCTCCTACCCCGACGATCGTGCCTGTAGAGTGACGGGCATCACCGGGGCTTGCACGTGATGTGCTGTGACATCACGCGCAATGACGAGATGACGTCACCGCACAACTTTATTTATACTTAACAATGTTAAGTATAGGAGGAGGGGGCATGCTGCTTAGAAGCCTGTATATCAGGCATCTAAGCAGCTACAGACCCCCAAGACCCACTGTTGGAAAGGTAATCGCCCAACCTTTCCAACCGTGTAAGTCTTGGAGGTCTGTAGAGAAAAAAAAAGTTACAGAATTTTTTTTCCAAAAATTAAACAAATAAAAAAAACCATAGAAAATATTAGCACCCTGGTGGGAAAGTGCTTAGCACTCAAAGGGTTAGACGTAGACCTGTCTAAATGACCGTTTTTCATCAGGATCTCAAATCATTAAATTTGAAGGTATGGAAATTGAACACTTAGTGCTTAGTCATAGAGGTTTCTCTGACTCAGTGATTGATACTATGTTACAGGCTCGCAAATCTGTTTCTAGGAAGATTTATTATCGAGTTTGGAAGACTTACATTTCATGGTGTTCTTCTCATAAATTCTCCTGGCATTCTTTTAGAATTTCTAGAATTTTACAGTTTCTTCAAGATGGTTTGGATAAAGGTTTGTCTGCAAGTTCCTTGAAGGGACAAATCTCTGCTCTTTCTGTTATTCACTGTTTTGTTCAGGCTTTGGTCCGTATCAAGTCTGTCATTAAATTAATCTCTCCTCCTTGGAGTCTTAATTTGGTTTTGAAGGCTTTACAGACTCCTCCTTTTGAGCCTATGCATTCTTTGGATATTAAACTACTTTCTTGTAAACTGTTGTTCCTTTTGGCTATCTCTTCTGCTAGGCTGTTTTGGCGGACTTCATTTAAGTTTTTACCTAAAGTTGTGAATTCTAACAACATTAATAGGGAAATTGTTGTTCCCTCTTTGTGTCCTAATCCTAAGAATTCTTTGGAGAGATCCTTCCATTCTCTGGATGTTGTAAGAACTTTGAAATATTATTTTGAAGCTACTAAATATTTCAGGAAGACTTCTGCTTCTAGTCTATTGTTGTCTTTTCTAGTCCTAGGAAAGGTCAGAAAGCTTCTACCATTTCCTTGGCATCCTGGTTAAAGCTTTTGATTCATCAGGGCTTATTGGAGTCGGTCAGGCCCCACCTCAGAGAATCACAGTTTCATTCTACTAGATCAGTTTCCACTTAGTGGGCTTTTAAGATATGAAGCTTCAGTTGATCAGATTTGCAAAGCAGCAACTTGGTCTTCTTTGCATACATTTACTAAATTCTACCGTTTTGATGTATTTGCCTCTCCGGAAGCAGTTTTTGGTAGAAAAGTTCTTCAGGCAGCTGTTTCAGTTTGATTCCTCTGCTCATGTTTTAAGTTTTTTCTTTTCAATTATGAGAAAAAACTTACTTTTCTGGATGTGGATTAATTCTTTCAGCGGAAAATAGCAGTTCTTATTTTTATCCCTCCCTCTCTAGTGACTCTTCTGTGGAGTACCACATCTTCGGTATTACTATCCCATACATCACTAGCTCATGGACTCTTGCCAATTACATGAAAGAAAACATAATTTATGTAAGAACTACCTGAAAATTCATTTCTTTCATATTGGCAAGAGTCCATGCGACCCACCCTTTTTATGGTGGTTATGTTTTTTTGTATAAAGCACAATTATATTTCCCAGTTCCTTTTTTGATGCTTTTTACTCCTTTTTCTATCACCCCACTACTTGGCTATTCATTAAACTGAATTGTGGGTGTGGTGGTGGTGGTGTGGGGGGGGGTGTATTTATAGGCATTTTGAGGTTTGGGGAAACTTTGCCCCTCCTGGTAGGATTGTATATCCCATACATCACTAGCTCATGGACTCTTGCCAATATGAAAGAAATGAATTTATCAGGTAAGTTCTTACATAAATTATGTTTTGAGCAGGACCAGAACCCTCTCCTCTCTCACACATATAATATCCCAGTGTTCTAAAAGTTAACCTGGACTTTGAAAAGTTTATCTGGACTTTGCTAGTGACCGGTCACTTATTAGTATTTTAACGTTTTATACATCATTTCTTGTTTATATGTATGCATTTTGGAAAACACCAAAGGTGTTCTGATATATGTATATTTTTAAAGCCAGTGACATTTTACCATTAAATATTTCTATTGATTGTTTTAAAACTGTATACACTTTGATCTAAGTTTCTTTTTTTAAGCTTATTTTTATTAGTTCTATTATTATAGAAGTAACACTTTCACATCACTATAGATTTAAGATCCACTTGTCATCTCTTTGCTCCCCAGCGCTTTATTACTACCCTCCCATTACACTGCATAATGCCTACAAAATTTAAAAACTTAAACTAAACAATCAACAGCTAACAGGTTATACAGAGATGTGTACAAATCAGACAGATTTATTAGGGGCAAGTACTAAAAATAGGCACTTAAATTCATAGTTCTGCTCTAGGGCCTTTTGCAAAAATATTTACATATGATATATACATCGAACCTTTCATATTGCATTGAAGAGAACATTTTATACCCTGTTTCTCATGCATTTATGGGATTAGGGGACATTAATACTAATATATGGCCCTCTTTATAAGAAGGAAGCAAATTCCAGTTTCTTATTTAGTCTTCTAGGGCATCTAGTTTTTAAAATGGAAATCCAACAAGTTTCTTTCTGCAAAAAAACGATATCATTATTTCCTCCTCTGCCATTTGTGATTCCTTTATCTATTGCCATTATTTTTAGGGAAAGTGATATGGATTGGTGATATGCAGCAAAGTGTCTAGCTATTGTGGTGGTCTCTACAATTCACAATGTCATATCTGTGTTCTTGGATCCTATCTTTTAAGACCCTTTACGTTTTCCCCACATAGAATCTGTGGCACGAGCAGTGTATTAGGTACACAACCCCTATTGAATTGCAATTAAAGACGTATTGTACATCAAACTCCCTATCTCCTCCTGCTAGAGAATTTCTTTGACTTCTCCATGAAAGGACAATAAACACATTGTCCACACGGATAGTTACCTTTCCTTAGCCAATCAGCCATAGAGGGACTCTTTTTGTGCATGCTTCTGACCAGTTTGTCTTTTAAATTAGGAGCTTTTCGGCTAACATGAGGGGGAAAAAGGGTCCACCTTCTCCTCAATTTTCTCTTCAAAAGTCAAAAGATGCCAGTGTCTCTGCATTATCATTCTAATTGGTTTCCCACTGGCAATTATAGGTGGATATGAATCTTATTTTCTCATTGGGCGGGGGATTCTTATTATTCCTGTACAGTATCTCATCCCTTCTCATTTTATTCACCTTGACATAGCACCATCTATACATCTTTTAGAGTACCCTCTATTAATAAATCTTGATTTCATTAACGCTGCATGTTTTTCATATTTGGTATTAGGAGAACAATTCCTTTTAAGCCTAATAAATTGGCCATAGGGGATCCTTCTTTAAATTGGTAGGATGACTGCTAGAGGCATACAGGATGCTATTAGTGGCTGTCTGTTTTCTATAGTTCTCAGTCACAATGCTGTTACCTTCTTTGCTAATGAGAACCTCCAAAAAAAAGTAACTCCTTTTCTTAACCTCATAAGTTAAAAGGATGTTTTTGTTGTTGTTGTTCAATTTCTCAACAAATTCTTTTAAATCAGTAAGGGGACCATCCCACAAAGAAGGATATCGTCCACATATCGTATTCATAAGGACACGTGTTCCTTAAATACAGTACAGATAGCCCTCAGTTTACGCTGGGGTTAGGTTCCAGAAGGAATGGTTGTAAATCGAAACCGTTGTAAATTGAAACCCAGTTTATAATGTAAGTCAATGGAGTGAGGGAGATAGGTTCCAGGCCCCTCTCAAAATTGTCATGAGTAACACCTAATACATTATTTTTTAAAGCTTTGAAATGAAGACTTTAAATGCTAAACAGCATTATAAACCTAATAAAATAATCACACAACACAGACTTCACTTGCATTTTTCTGCAAACAGTTCTTTCTATGCATTCCAATCTGGACTGATTTATAGACAGGAAGATCTTGTTCCTTTGAAATCTGCTCGATAGCTCAGGTTTGGTTAAACTGATTAATTTCAGCTTGCTTGGCTTTGCTGCAACACAAGCGGACAGCTCCACCTACTGGCTTTTTTTAAAAAAAATGCACTGCTTCTCAATGCTTTTCAATTAGCAGTCACATGATTGCAAAAAAGGTTGTTATTCTGAAACAGTGTCAATTGAACCGTTGTAAAACGAGGGCCACCTGTATTAAATTGTTCAAAAATTTCCATTTCCAGGCTCCTAGATGGAGGCAAGCATATGTGGGGGGCACACACCGCCCCCCTGTGCCTCTTTTTTGTTTAAACATATTGCTATTAAACAAAAAGACATTGTTTTGGAGAACAAATTGGAGTATTGAGATTATAAAATCTGTATGGTTTTTGCAGAAAGATTCATCCAAAAAGTAGGTAGGAGCAACAATGGATACTGATACAAGAAAAACAAAACAGTATACGCGTTTCGGTGTTAGCCGTACTCACTACTGCTACATGCTGGCTTAAAAGGCTAACGCCGAAACGCGTATACTGTTTTGTTTTTCTTGTATCAGTATCCATTGCCCTCTTATGGGTGTTTTAACGCTTGTTAAATAAAGAATTTTTGATTTTACCCATTGCTGATCCTACCTAGTTTTTGGAGGAATTTAACTTGCTTTTTTTTTTTACTTTTTTGGATTGAGCCCTGTGTGTTGCTGACCAGGGAGTGACATTTCTGACCCATGTGACCTGTGCGGACGAGTGAGGTGAGGGTGGAGTGACCGACGTCCATGTTGTGAGCAGAGGAGCCATGGCTGCAGAAAATATTTGCAGAGATTCTTTGTGACAGACCCTTCTGTCAGGACTGAAAGAGTTAACTGTGTTTAGCTTTAAGAATCTAATTTCTAAAGACAGGTTTTCTGGCCTCAGCTATTGTGTGCTATAATTACATTTAAGTAATAAACAGGCCATTGTTTAATCACCCTCAGAGAACAGACGCTAGGTGATAGACAAGCCAAATGTGTTTAAGTTGTTATCTGCCTAAGTAAAGTATTTAAGTAATATAATTCTATTGTATCATGTCAAGGGCGCTTCTCCCTTTTATCTAATGTACAACATTCTTTCAACCCCCATCTGAGGGGGGGTCAAAAACCTGTATAAATCTGTGTGCTGCCTTCAAATAAAGTTATTATCCTGTTTTAAACCTGAAATGTGGAGCTTGGTCTCATGTTTGTAGGGAAACTGATCAAGGTTGTGAAGTGCTGATTCTGTATGCAGGACATTGTTCATCTGGTATTAACCCTTGGTATACAGTTGGTACTGTAACATTGGTGGCAAGCGACGGGAGAATCCTTATCGCCCAAAGGAGCAACTACGGATCCAGACCGAATGGGAACACCGTATGAAAGGCTAAAAAGAGCTACCCCTTAAAGACCTGCTAGAGCAACGGGGCCAACAAACCAGTAACCTCAGGAAGAGGGGAGATTATTGCAAGACTGACCGAGATGGACGGAGTATCAGGGCACGAAGGAACCAATGAGCCCAGCATGTCAGACAGAACCCCCGAAGAAGCAAGCTTTGACCGGGCGGTCAAAATAAGACTGGCACACTATGGCCCCAACCCATCTGCGGAAATTATCGACCGGGTCATAGCAGCTGTGGAGGCCAACCTACTTCGCCAAAGCGGCGCTGCAGCAGCTCCAAGTCACCGCAACCCCAGTGGAAAAGAGAAAAGTGCATTTTACCGCTTTTAAAAACTTTCTGGAAACAGAAGGACAGATTGATGGGTACCCTTGCGGATTTTGAGAGACAATGTGCACTACACCAGGTACCCGCAGAGGACTGGGGTCACGATATTATCCGGAAAATTTCCGGCCGGGCCAGTGAGGCTTTTCGGGCCATTCCAGATGAGGAAGTTGGGGATTATAATACTGTGAAAGAGGCTCTGCTCTCCAGGTATGCGGTTTACACCGGAGGCATACCGGAGACGGTTCAGAGACACTGTTAAATTGGCTGGCGATTCCTACGTTGAGTGGGCATGTAAGGTGCACCGCACAGCATCGCACTGGATGGCGGGGTGCCAAGCCGTGTCTGGGGAAGAGGTGCTGCAGCTATTCCTGTTGGGAACATTGCTTTGACAAGTTATCAGCAGGAGTTAGGGAGTGGGTTCGGGACCGTAAACCCTCCACCCTGCATGAAGCTGCTCGCTTGGCAGATGAGTATACGGATGCCCGCAAACTGGACACTGCTACCACTAAGCCCCCCTGCTAAAGTGGAGTACAGACCCCCGGCCACCCCAGCAGCTGCCATTTACCAACCCCCGGTGCACCGCTATGCCACACAGCCTCCAGTCACGAACTACCCTCAGACAGCCCGGTTCACCTCACGGGATTACTCCCAGCCTATCCGGTGCTTTGGATGTAAGCAAATCGGACACAAAAGGTCGGAGTGTCCCCTCAACACGGCCAACCAAGCACAGTCCCTGGAGGAGACCCGCCGGCGGAATCCCACGTAACCCTCAGCCCGCTGCCCACTGCGTAGAGGATCAAGAGTGTTGGGGCATCCTACATGAAGCAGACCCCGTACAAGCTGTCCATCGGGATAACCGGCAACAGCACCCGGCAACTGGTTAAAGTGAATGGGAAGGAGGTCAGTGGTCTACGGGATACTGGTGCTACCATGACCTTGCTTCGAAAGAACTTGGTGTCTGAGAAACAGCACACAGGAGACACTGTGGCTGTGAGGGTAGCAGGGGCACTGTGTTCCGCCTGCCTGTTGCCAGGGTGCATTTGGATTGGGGAGGGGGCGCTAGACCTGTGAATGTGGGGGTCATGAAGGATTTACCAGCTGATGTTCTCCTTTGGAAATACCTTGGTCCCCCTTGTTTCTGCCTATGCTCCCATGGGTCCCGCTGATGTTAACCCTGTGACTACCCGTGCTCAGATCCGTGCAGCAGAGACTGACCCCCTGCTGCTAAGCCCCAGGACGCTGAGCTCAGTAAATCTCTATCCGCTATTGATATGTGGGAGTCACGTTAACAATGCGCTGATGAAGGAGAAGAGTCACGTAGAGGATAAAATGGTCACGTTAAATAATCATGTAACAGTGCTAGCGGGAGAGAAGAGGAGTGCAGAGGAAAAAGCACGTTTAGAACAGGAATCTCTGCTAGACAGGCTGCACCGACAGACTGCAGAAAACACCAGCTTGAGAGTGGAACATGAAACATTAAGGACAAACTTAGTGACACTGGAGGAGAAGCTGACGCTGGCTCATAGGGAGGTGCAGCAACTCAAGGGCACCCTATGTCAGTATGAAGGGATTGTGGATACCTATAAAGAGCAGGTACAAAAACCACGTAAAGAAGCCGATGATATTTTGAAGGACTGTTTAGCCCTAGTCGGGGCACTGAAGAGGTTGAACCTTATTTATACAGACAGGGATTCTCTCTCATAACGGGAATACAGATGGATTGTCCCAGCAAACTGACATGCCTACCACCTCCTAGTCCGGTCATCCCCAGGTTGACCCGCAAAAGGGTCAAGCCGGGTCTGCCGGAGTGTTCCACAAGGGGGGGAACTATGTGACAGACCCTTCTGTCAGGACTGAAAGAGTTAACTGTGTTTAGCTTTAAGAATCTAATTTCTAAAGACAGGTTTTCTGGCCTCAGCTATTGTGTGCTATAATTACATTTAAGTAATAAACAGGCCATTGTTTAATCACCCTCAGAGAACAGACGCTAGGTGATAAGACAAGCCAAATGTGTTTAAGTTGTTATCTGCCTAAGTAAAGTATTTAAGTAATATAATTCTATTGTATCATGTCAAGGGCGCTTCTCCCTTTTATCTAATGTACAACATTCTTTCAAACCCCATCTGAGGGGGGGGTCAAAAACCTGTATAAATCTGTGTGCTGCCTTCAAATAAAGTTATTATCCTGTTTTAAACCTGAAATGTGGAGCTTGGTCTCATGTTTGCAGGGAAACTGATCAAGGTGTGAAGTGCTGATTCTGTATGCAGGACATTGTTCATCTGGTATTAACCCTTGGTATACAGTTGGTACCGTAACATTCTTCATTGCCATCTGTCTGTGAAGGGGTCTAGTCAGATGGGCTTTTTTGGTTGGACACCAAGCCGCACACCCAGGAGGGTGTTTTCGCTCCAGTCAGCGGGGATTTCAACTAACGCGCTGAAGCTGTGTTTGTTCGCAGCTCTACAAGCCATACTTTATACCATACTCCGAGAGGCTCGGCTTACCTAAGGTAACTTTGGCTACTCACCCACATAGTGGGTTCACTTCTTTGTCCCATGGATTATATACATATAACTCTGTGTCTCTAATTTGCCACGCAAAGTATTTTCCTAGCCTAGCATACTTTTTTGGTTGGAATTTTTGCAGAAAGAAACTCGTTGGATTTTCACTTTAAAACCTAGAAGCCCTAGAGGACTAAATGAGAAACTGGAAATTGCTTCCTTCTTATAAAGTGGGCCATATATTAGTATGAATGTCCTCTAATCCCATAAATGCATGAGAAACAGGTATACATTTTACCTTCAATGCAATATGTAAAGGTTCAATGTATATATCATATGTAAATAGGCCCTAGAGGAGAACTATGAATATATAGTGCCTATTTTAGTATTTCCCCCTACTAAGTTTGATTGCGCGCCTCCTATATGTACACATTTCTGTATAACCTGTTAGCTGTTGATTGTTTAGTTAAGTTTTTAAATTTTGTAGGAACCATACAGTGTAGTAATGAATGCAAATTATGATGTCACAAAAGAGGGCCGGGCATACAGGTATAAATGAAAACATCTGGATTATACATATGGGGGGAGAAACGTGCGTTGGCAAGCTCCTAATCATGCTGTACACTTTGCTGTCAAGCAACCATATACCAGCAATGCTTATCTGAAACATGTTGATAAAAGAGAGAGACTCTTTATGCTAAATGCTAAGTGCTTTTATGCTAAGTGCCTTTTTGGATACCTGTAGCTGCATTACAGTTCAACTGGCCCTTTGATATCTGCCCCAGGAGGAGAAGGTGATGCAGGAGCGATCACGTTTACCTGGGAGTTTGGTGGTGGCTAAAGAAAACAAGATACAGGCAGCTGCAGATGGCTCCTAATTCGGGGGTCCTTTCCTCATACATCTGATCGCTGTCCTCTGGAAATGTGCAGTCCGACTCGGGTGTGTGACATTAGACCAAACGCACACAGACACGGGTTCCTCATTGTGACGCGGTCAAGGCACAGGCTGACTGACGGATTCAGGTGAAGACGTGCTGGAATGCATGAGACGGTTAAAAGTGTAACTTAGTCTCCGCAGGTCTGTAGAAATTACAGCAGCTTTTCTGATGATCCTTCAGCCTGAATGGTAATGTTTTGCTATTACCTGCCCCTTTCTCTTTCTCATATATATCACTAAGGCTTACAGATATCTGAGAATCGCTACAGTGTAGCTTGTATTGGCAACTGTTTCAGGAACTGTTTCTAAAATGAAAGGATGTGGCCTGAATGGCTGTAACTCTATGAACGATATATCCAGAAAAACTTACCTTGGTGATATATGTGTTTGAAGTTAGGAAACTTTTACTGACATACCTATTTTACACTTGTTTACCATTTAATAGTGTAACCTTGCATTATTATTTTCTGTGCTTAGGTTGTGCAACATCTTTTTTTTCTTTTCTTGAAGATGCACACCCAAGAAAGGTTTAATGTTGACTTAATTATTTCTTTAAAATATAAATATCTTGGGAACCAAACATAAATACAAAATATTTTGTGTTACATGGTCTGTCTAAAAGTTCTGAAGAAAATAAGGCAAATCATACCTTCTGAACATTATATATATATGTATACACCCAATAAAGGGGATATACAATATAATATAAAATAGGGGCGCTATCTAGATATGCAATGTAACTAAAAATACAAAATTGTAGATTATCACAATTCTTAGTATATTATATAATTATAGAATGTAATATCACTTATGCATATACATACAAGTATATAAAAAAACCTGTATAGATATTGATGTCCCAATAAGCGAAAATAAAAGTCCAAAATAAAGTCCAAAAGTATCCCCAATGGTTATAGGGATGTAAGGCAGCTCTCCTCGATGTATAAAGCCATCCACAACAAGTTAATCTATAAAGAAGCAGAGAAGGCGCCACATAGCATAATTCCGTATAATGTATCAAATATAAAATTGTAGCTCAAATGCACTCACGTGTAAGAAAGCACCAAGATGTGATGCTGACTGGGCAGACCGGAACCTCAGAGTTGTCCGGTAAACTCTCCTCGCAGGCTAAGACTCCCAGAAGCCAAAATGGTGGTCACCAAAAGAGGCTATGTTATTTAGATGTCAGGAAAGGCACTGTTCCACCTCCAGCAGTTTGGGAGTTACTCCAAACAAGGATATCCAAAGAGAAGCAATGTAGCAAGTTTGTATAAAATAAAAGTGTTTATTAAACATGTTAAAAACACAGCACCGCGTTTCTCAGTATCATGTACTGTTTCCTCAGGCTGAATCAGATTGAGTAACTCCCAAACTGCTGGAGGTGGAACAGTGCCTTTCCTGACATCTAAATAACATAGCCTCTTTTGGTGACCACCATTTTGGCTTCTGGGAGTCTTAGCCTGAGAGGAGAGTTTACCGGACAACTCTGAGGTTCCGGTCTGCCCAGTTAGCATCACATCTTGGTGCTTTCTTACACGTGAGTGCATTTGAGCTACAATTTTATATTTGATACATTATACGGAATTATGCTATGTGGCGCCTTCTCTGCTTCTTTATAGATTAACTTCTGAACATTCTGTTGCAGGTATTTCTTGAACTTGCTAAAGAGCAGGAAGAGGGAGACAATATTACTACAATGACTAGCACCCTTTGGTGGGAGAGAAGACTAGAAGACACAGTGGTCTTCTAAACACTGGTATTTCCAGCAATATTAGTGTGATAACTAGTCTATATAATGCTATGATCAGCTCCCTACCACAGAAACAAGCATCCTGATTTACAAGGAACGTTAATCTGCCTGTCAAGAGATAATGAACAGGGAGAACAAATTAAGGAGAGGAAAACACTCTGACAACTTCCTTCGTATTTCTGCTTCTGTAAATAAAATTATTTAAGTTATTTTAAAGGCAGACCCTTGAAAAAAGTTGCTAACAGGCAACAGGTTCAGAAGATATTAATATTTAAGGTAATAGAAATAATGTGTATAGAATATGCACTATTTCACAAAATACAAAAGGGAATGTTTGTTTCATCCGTATCATCATTATTGAATGTTCTTTACCATTAGTTACATTTTATGTTCTATTACTTAGACATCATACTCCATTAAAATATTATAAAGTTAAATAAATGCGTGGAACATTATTAATGTCCCAAAGGAATTAATCACCTGTCTGAACTGGTCAAAGTTTTATTATTAAATGAAGTGATTCATGGCGAGGGTAAAAAACCCAACAATAACAACTCTTCATCTTTTTTTGTGGAGGGTTGAGTCATATCACACTTCTGCAATAGCTGCGGAGAATAGTTCTCCAAGGGGCAATAGCTGCAGAGAATAGTTCTCCAAGGGGCAATAGCTGCAGAGAATAGTTCTCCAAGGGGCAATAGCTGCAGAGAATAGTTCTCCAAGGGGCAATAGCAGTAGACTCTTGATAGTCTGCTTGTTCTGAAGCATAAATAATGAGCTATCAAATTGTGCCAGCCACCCTGAGAAAATTCATAGCTACAGTAGTGCATCAATCTTTCATTTAACACTAAAGTCCTCATTATCATTATTTTTTTATTTTTTATGCGTTAGGGTGATAATTGCTTTGGGTATTTTTTTTTCTTTTTCCCCAAGGAGCTTTATTGAATATTATGTAGATGGTACATGCTTTTCAAGGTTTTCTGTTTACATGAGTCATTTAAGATATCGTCACGCAGTGCCTCATTTAATAAACTTCTTTCATACCTATCACAAAATGCCCATGTGTGTTTTTTTCAAACAAACTTTTAAAGTCAATGTCCATATATGTGTGTTGCACCCGGTGGAGTAACACTCAGTTGTAGAATCGACATACATCGAAATATACAAGAAAAATTACACGTTCAAAACAGTTCTTGCTGTTAACATTTTGTAAAAATATCTAAGCAAAAAGAACCCCTCTCCCCCTTTTCCTCTGTCCCCGTAGAAAAACATAGGGCGTAACCCCTTCATGATAAACTTACTATTTCCCCCTCCGTCCCCTATCCTGAATGCATTTTGCATTTCTTCCATTGCATTTACATGATTTAATGTGCGCCTAATGAGTCATTCTGCATGTGGTGGTAACTTTCCAAATGTAGTAGAGTATCAACCTGCCTCTGCCATTCTTCTACTGTTGGGGCTACCCTGGATTTCCAATGTTTTGGAATCAACATCTTAGCTCAGTTTAACATGACTAGTCTTAGGGCCTTACTTGCTTTACTTTCAAATTTAGGTAATGCGAGAAACAGGAGTGTCCTGGGGCTATTCTGTAATGCTTCCCAGTTGCTATCCTGATATGGGTCAGGATTTCCTTCCAGTATTTGTCCAATGCGGGACAATCCCACCAGATGTGAGTAAGGGTGTCTTCACCCCCACACTCTCTCCAGCATCTCCCCAAGGCTGATTTATATATGTGTTTTAACCTGCTAGGGGTGAGGTACCACCTAGATAGGAATTTATAGCTGGATTCTTGTACCCTGAGACTGATGATCGTTTTGTGGTCTGAAATGCTGTCAGCCAGTCTTGTAAGTCTATGTCTGTGTGTAGTTCCCTTTCCCATGCTTTGGTGTATGAAGGCAGTAGTTTTGCATCCTCTATCAATAGCAGTTTGTATAAAAGGTTGATCGAATGGGTTGTTGTTGTCTCGCGCAAACAGGCAGTCTCAAATGGGGTCGTCTGTCTAGTAAAGTTATACCTATGCTTATGTGTCATTAAAGGGACAGTCAACCCAAAAATTACTTTAACTTATTTAGATTAGTTAAATAACGATCTTTACAGTAAACTGTAGCCAAATTTTCATCTAAATAAACTTTGGCAGAAAATAAACTTACTAGATCTCATCTTGCCTTTTTGAAATGGCCACCTGACCCCTCCTCCTCTGACATCTCCCAAAAGCTTGCACTAACAGGATGCTTTCCTTTTTTCTCGTCCCTGCGCGCTCCTGCAATTTCAGCTCTCTAGCAGCTGTTCATACCCGGCACTCACTGCCTCTCATCCATGCTGTGCGCTGTGTGTTACAGACAATGAGAGGCAGTGAGTGTCGGGCAGGCGGCGATGTGATGGTCTGTGCCCCTGTTTTTCACTTGTAACTATAATCTTCCTCTTGGGGGAGGATATTTATATTCAATGTCCAAAATTTAATAGAAGAATCTCAACTGCTGAATATATGACACCTTAATACTATCTATGACACGTAATCCTTGTCTGAATATTCTTATATTTCAATGTTATAGTGAGTCTTTTAATTTACTAATATCTTCAGCTGCATACGAATAGCATTAGAATATTCACACTGGACATTAGAGTGCACTTGAGTATGTGTAGCTGTATTACTAAAGAGGTAAAGCTGTTACATTTAGGAAGAACTTACCCGGCCTCTGAGAACATAAGTATAAAGGATATACAAATAATAGATACATTTAGTAATCAGCACTTTGTATCCCGGGCTGCTTTTAAGACCTACTACCACTGTTTAAGCTTTTAGATGGCAGAGACCAGTAGTATGCTAAGACAGAATTAGAAAGCTTACTCGCAAGATGGTGCTTCTAAAGTAGCGGCTCTCCAGATAGTATGGAAGGTTGAATCGGATACTGACATGAGACAAAGGTATCACTTTCCCTGAATGGGTCAAGCACTTAGGCAGAAATAAATTTGCGCCCAGTGACCCACTGATTGCTTGCAGGTTGTGGTGCATGCTGTTGATTGAGGCTCGCAACTTGAATATCAGCAGCTACTTGGGGTGCTGATATTTCCGGAGCAGACATGTAGCCAAATCTTAGAACAATTATCTAATGCGAGTGTGATCGCACAGTCTGGGACACCGGGCGCAAACTTATTTCTGCCTAAGTGCCTATTATGTTGGCGATCAGCTTTTCTAAGGCGCCCACTTTCCCACCACAGGATGACAAGCAGGTTTGCAGCATTATTTAAATAAATTTAAAAGTCAGTATTGTTGCTTAGCTAAACCGTGCAAACATCATTTACTGGCCTTTCTTTTTTTAAAGGTTTTAAAATAATTTAAAATATAAAATACAGATTTGTGAATAAGCTCAAAAGATTGTAATGTATCTGCATTATGCTCCCCGTCACACAAGTACACTGTTAGTCTTCACCTCCGATACCAGGAAAGAAAGAGGATTTAGCTCAGTCAGATTTTGTGTATAATATAACTTTAATTAAACAAATATGATACATATCTTAATACACTGAGGAAGCAGGTTATGGATTATAGAAGCACTGATACTGCCGGTGTGACAATAGGACTAAGCAGTGTGTGGTACGTGCAAGAAACAGTCACATTACAGGTGTATTACTTTAACATTTCACAACCTATGTTTCTAGTCTGGATTTAGTGACAAAAGCTGTAGTGACGGGAACATGGTGAGAATAATGTGCACCAAATACAGAGTAGAAACATAGGTGCATTTACGGCAGGCACGCCGCACCGGATTCAACCTTCCATACTATCTGGAGAGCCGCTACTTTAGAAGCACCATCTTGCGAGTAAGCTTTCTAATTCTGTCTTAGCATACTACTGGTCTCTGCCATCTAAAAGCTTAAACAGTGGTAGTATGTCTTAAAAGCAGCCCGGGATACAAAGTGCTGATTACTAAATGTATCTATTATTTGTATATCCTTTATACTTATGTTCTCAGAGGGCGGGTAAGTTCTTCCTAAATGTAACAGCTTTACCTCTTTAGTAATACAGCTACACATACTCAAGTGCACTCTAATGTCCAGTGTGAATATTCTAATGCTATTCGTATGCAGCTGAAGATATTAGTAAATTAAAAGACTCACTATAACATTGAAATATAAGAATATTCAGACAAGGATTAAGTGTCATAGATAGTATTAAGGTGTCATATATTCAGCAGTTGAGATTCTTCTATTAAATTTTGGACATTTAATTTAATATCCTCCCCCAAGAGGAAGATTATAGTTACAAGTGAAAAACAGGGGCACAGACCATCACATCGCCGCCTGCCCGACACTCACTGCCTCTCATTGTCTGTAACACACAGCGCACAGCATGGATGAGAGGCAGTGAGTGCTGGGTATGAACAGCTGCTAGAGAGCTGAAATTGCAGGAGCGCGCAGGGACGAGAAAAAAGGAAAGGATCCTGTTAGTGCAAGCTTTTGGGAGACGTCAGAGGAGGAGGGGTCAGGCGGCCATTTCAAAAAGGAAAGATGAGATCTAGCAAGTTTATTTTCTGCCAAAGTTTATTTAGATGAAAATTTGGCTACAGTTTACTGTAAAGATCGTTATTTAACTAATCTAAATAAGTTAAAGTAATTTTTGGGTTGACTGTCCCTTTAAGCAGATATGAGTGGTGGCTACTGGCACAGCAATTAACCACAGTGTATGCTGTGTAAGCCTGACACACAGGCCTGATAGAAAATGAAATTAGATTACACTAGCAAAATGATTTAAAAGTTTTGTTGTTTAAATTTACACTAATGTTAAGCAGATATCAGTGGTGGCACTAATCATAGTATATGCTGTGAGCCTCACACACAGGCTGAAAGCCTGGCAAATGCAAATAAAATTACAAAAAAAAAAAAAAAAAAGACTGAAGTTCTAGCCCTAAAAAGGGCTTTTTGGGCTGAAGTTCTAGCCCTAAAAAGGGCTTTTTGGGGTGCTGTCCTTACAGCAGAGATTAGATAAGTCCTTCAGGACTGTAGTGGACACTAAATACACTAGCCTAGCTATATATTTCCCTATAATGTCAGCAGCAGCAACACTAAACCTCCTCTCACTAAGAAAGCAAGGTCGTAATGAATCTAAAATGGCTGCTGCCAAGGAGCTGGGAGGGTCTGTGAGGGAGTGTCTGCTGCTGATTGGCTCAAATGTGTCAGAAGGCTGTGAGATACAGGGTCAAAGTTTCCTCAATGATGACAAATAGGGGGCGGATCGAACATCGCATATGTTCGCCCGCAGCGGCGAACAAGCTATGTTTGCCGGGAACTGTTCTCCGGCGAACAGTTCGCGACATCACTAGAGGACTGCAAGATTTGGAAAGATGTTAATACAGAGTTAGATGAGGGAAATGTTAGGTAAGTGAAGTTAATGTATTATTGAGTTGGGTGGTAGGCTTCCCTGAACAGAAAAGTCTTCAGGGAACATTTAAAGGAAGACAGATTATAATGAAGCTTAATCGCAATTCACCGATCTGATGAGGGACCAGTAAAAATCTTAATGGATTCAGCAGTGCCAGATATTTTTCTGAAAAAATATGTTTGATGAAAGTGTTGCATTTAACATAGATCAATGTGTGCTTGCAATATATTTTACAGCTGCCTTTCATTGCCTGTGGGCTATAAATCTGTAAGGATGGGGGGGCGGAGCTAACTGCCTAACGGATCAGTCGCAACTGAGAGAGGCTCTGATAGAAATACTCTATATAATATTAATTAACCACATCAGTGCACTTTATTATTGACTTTTATCACCTATCTGTATCCCCCTGGACGGTGGGTCTATACAACAGTTTATATTTGTGTGAGCTAGGAACTTCAAGGCTGAGTCCTATCACGGTGGCTAGGAGACTAACCAGCAAGGCAGACGCTGAAAACACACCACGCAGCTCCACAACCAGGCTCGCATTGAGATCAGCTCTGGAGGGTCGGGGCTCCGCTCCAGAGCTGCGGCAGTGACACCCGCTTCATCCTCCACATAACCAAGATCGGAGTGCTGCCGCGGATCGGCCCGACACCATTTGGGCCCTTACAGTTATCGGAGGTGACTTGCCCTGACCGCTGTTCCGGCTGCTAAGAGGGAGAGAGGCTAAGCCGGTGAGTGAATCTGCACCTAACAACAGTATAGATTGGGGCCCTTCTGGACTGGGTCTGGATGAGCCTACCTGCGCCCCTAGGGTGAAACGGCGCTAAAGGACGCCATCTTGGGCCTCCCGACCTCCCGCTCACACCAGCTTCCTCGACACTGGGCTCGGCTGGCGCAGATCACAAGTTTCGGTTGCTGTTCTTGACCATCCCAGGTCCTCTTCTGTTAGCTGCAGCAGTGGTCCCTTTCAGCCTAAAAACTTGTGAATTCCGGCAGAGGCGATCTTCTCCACGTGGGTGCGTCAGGCTTTAGCACTGGCTCCGGAGGGTTGGGGCTCCACTCCGGAGCTGAGATCACCCGTCCTGCAGACTGGGATGCCTCCTACCTCTCAGTAACAACACGCAGAGGGGACCTACTTGGAGGACACTGAGGTGTTGAAGAAAGGTGAGGTTAATCGTCCCCTATCCCTGAGCTCTTTTGGTTCACGCTCCTAAAAGCTGTTCCCCCTGATACCGGAACAACCGGATGGTGCTGGAATTCGGGTTAGACCCCTAAAAGGTTAAATTAAGAAGCCGGGTTTTGAAAGGGGCTTACTTTGGGACAATTGAGCCTGATAAGTGAAAAGGCGCCAAAATCCGCCATTGCTCCTTCTCTAACTCTGCAGCGTCATAGTTCTAAATTGTACCGCAACATTTACTTTGGGCCTTGCTTGAATTTATGTGGCTGTGTGTGTGAGGGAAAAATAAAGAGAAAAACAGTCATCATCATATATTTTAGCAAGTACTGCTCTGAACAAAATCAATCTGTTTGAATACTCTGGACAGTTAAAAACGACTTTGTTATTCTGTGTACCCACCTCCTTTACATTGAGAGATCTCTGTTCAGAGGCGCTATCAACATATGGCTCTCCATACAGGGGCAGCATTGAAATTCTGTGTTCTGTCCGTTTGAGCTGCTACCTCTGACAGCTTGTTGTCCTGCTTACGTGTAGTGCGGATGAACTGCTACCCTTGCCAAACACAGGTAGCCACCCATAACTTCATTCATTTATTGGTCTACACAAATCTATTATTGCAGTAAATAACAGCTTAAAGTCACTGTATTACCTTCACTTAAATCTCTTTAACAATAGAAACCAAATCCTCTCACTGGATCAGCACTGGGTCTCAAGGTTACATTTGCAAAGTTACATTCCAGGTCACTCCCAAGTCCCTTTAAGCACAGTACCTACTGGGAGGCAGACTTTGTTCATAATCACTGCTGATCCCTTGGACTGAGTCCACTGTCATAGAATTGTGATTTATTGTGCTGCTGCGTCAGCTTCTGTTTCTCTGCGGCCCAGCTCAGAGTGTAGTGTTTTATTTTACTTTTGTGTTGTGACCTTGCATAACTTGCATTTTTCCTTTCACAGGTCGATTGGTATTTAACTCTTTAGAACCCAGTTGCTCCTGCCTGTTTGTCGCACTTATGTAAACCGTTAACTAATAGAGAGCGCAAATTTAGCCTCTCACCCTGTGCGCTGACCGGCAGAAGTCACTGTTCCAGGTACTCTGGGCTTAGCAGCCCATTTGTGAGTTAATATCACTTTCTATCATTGAACCCCCCCCCCTCTCGGACTCATCCTTTTCGGCCTGCTTACGTGGGCTGGTCACTACCACTCTGCTTTTTCCCTTCCTCCGGGTCGTATCCCTCCTTCCCTGAGTCCGAGGGGCATACCTCCCTTAAGAATCTTAGAGGTGCCTCACTACAAGTAAAGGGGTAATCTAAATAAGGCGCCCACCTGACTTCTTTCTCCACCTGAGTTGGCATCTTTTGATATATACAAAGCCTTGTAGGGTAACATGCTGCCCATAAACGCCGCTATGGGGAGGTAGAGGTTACAGGTGGTCGGCTGGCCCTACTCCGCTACATAATACTAATGTGCATGTGTATTATCCTCTTTTTATTTTATTAGCCTGTCGGGTCCAATAGCCCCCTTATCTATTCCTAATTCAGGCTCATTGGTTTAGTTGGAGGTTCTCTCTTCTCATACGATAATGCCACACAACGCCAGGAGACACTCGAAGACACCAGGTTCTGTGAAAAAAAACGGTCCTGGATCATTTCACACAACCTCCCAAAGACCAGATTGAGGATTCCAATGAAGGTCTGAGTGAGTCTGAGTCTCTGGGGGATGGATCCCAACCTGACCATATGCCCCATGTGAGCTCACAACATCTTATAACGGAGGCAACTCTTAAGAAAATGCTTGCAAACCAAACTATCTCCATAACCAAGGAAATCCAGCGCAATCATGCTGAACTCCGTAAAGACATCTCTGAGATAGGTGACAGGGTGGACTCCCTGGAAAGAAAACAGGATGATCTTGCCACTGACCATACAAATTTACTGTCCTACTCGGAATCTCTTGCGGATCAAATCAGCCAGCTGGAGTTTAAACTTGCTGATGTGGAGGATAGGGCACGCAGAAACAACGTAAGGTTTAGAGGAATATCAGAGGACATCCAACCGGCAGAGATTCAAAACTTCCTGAAAGATCTCTTTAAAGAACTGTTGGGACCAACAGAGGGGCTGACAGACACCATGGAAAGGGCCCACAGAGCCTTACGACCTAGAACAGTCTCTCAGGAGAAACCGAGAGATGTCATAGTCTGCTTCCACAGTTTTATCTTTAAAGACAGACTCATGCAGGCGGCCTTTCGGAAGCCGCAGACATCGGAAAGATTTAAAGACATTCAACTGCTGCCCGACCTATCCGCACACACTCTGCAGCACCGGAGATACTTCCAGCCAGTTACACAGATTCTTCGCAGGGAGAGTATTAAGTATAGATGGGGTTACCCTACTAAACTAATAATCACAAAAGACAACAAATCATTCACTGTGACCTCTCTCTCTCAGGGGACTTCTCTCCTTGGCCAATGGGGACTCATGGCGGTGGACTCACGAGGACCCCCGGCTGTTCAGTCTAAGCTAAGAGTCACAGCCCCCGAATGGTCTGTTAAGGAACAAAGGCCTAAGAGGATGAGAACACAGCAGCCTACTGACGAAATCCAATTAGAGTCTCCATCCTCCTGAATATGAGCTTACTTATGTTTAATTTGCAGGTCTGATAAGATACAATTTGCCTACCCCTACTCTCATTACCTTGTGTTGCTATGTTAACATGTAACGGAGTAGGAGCTGTATTGTCTCAAAAATGTGACTTCTTAATCATATATGCCCACTTTCTACTGTTTCATACTAGACTTATGTGTTTTCACTGTTCATTGCTTTCCGATGTTTCAGGTTAGGCCCTTGTGTTCCACTAGTCTTATATAATACAGGCATGACGCGATAGAATGTTCCTACCTCTGCTCTCTCTATTTTTTGCTGATACGCTGACGCGTCACTGTGCTAGGTCTACATTGATTGAAACTATGTGTTTACAATGTTCATTACATTCTGTCGTTTCATGCCAGACCTCTGAGTTAACCCTGTTTTTTATTCTACAGGCACAATAAGATAAAATGTCCTTAACCTCAATCTCCTCACTCTTTGTTGATATTTCAAAGTGTTCTTGAGTAGGGCCCGCATTGACTAAAATATGCAGCCTTTGATCATATGTAACCACGTTCTATTGTTTTATGTTGACACGTATGTGCAGATTGCTTATTGTATCCACTGCTTCCTATCAGGTTCCTGTGTTCATTTTAGCTCATTATGTTTTGGTCACGCCCTCTATGGGGCCCACAGGTTTACATTTTTTTGCACCTTAGTTCACTATCTCATTGTCTAGTCACTCAGCTAGTGGAGTGGGGCTGGACCTTCCAGCTCCTCTCATACATTTGCCCTTAGCTCCCCCCCCTATAGGTTAACCCACACCAGGGTTCCACCTAGGTGGACTATTTCCACCTGTGTTGTCAGTACATTTCCGCCTTACAATCTGACTAACCCCCTCCCCTCCCATCCCCTACATACCTCATTCCAAGACCTTAACCTAAGTCTCCCAGATCTCCCTACTGCCCACCCACTCCCCTGGGCTGGTAGTGGACCATGTCCCGATTACGAATATGCACACATAATTCCAGGGGCTTAAACTCTCCCTTCAAAAGGAGCCTACTCACTCGTATGCTTAACCACCACAACCCCGATGTTGTGTTTCTGCAAGAAACGCACTGGATGTTAGACGCTCCCCATAGATTCCACTCTCGCTCATATACGACCATAGAATGCTCTTCATTTACAAAAAAAGCTCGAGGGACTGCGGTCCTGATTCACAGGAGGGTAGCCTACGAGGAAATCGAGGTAATAAGGGACCCCCAGGCTAGATACACTATAGTAGTCTGCAAGCTTGATCACGCCACACACACCCTAGTTTCAGTATACCTTCCCAATACCCAACAACCTGCTTGCCTCAGAAAAATCCTGAGATTAATCGACCTACACAAACAGGGCAGAGTCATAATAGCGGGGGACTACAACATGATCTGGGACACTAAACTAGACCGCAAGACGTTATCCCCAACCAAGACCACCTCCCAACTAACTCTCCGCTCCACACGCTTTAAATCAATCATGTCTGAATTTGGATATTATGACATCTGGCGCTCATTACACGCTACAGACAGGGATTTCACCCACTTCTCCCAGGCACACAAAACCTATTCTAGGTTAGACCATATTTTCTGCTCGGCAACGACCCTGGACTCAGTACTCCAATCTAGTATCCCCCTCTGCTCATGGTCAGATCACGACCCAGTACTGGTGGACCTACACACCAGTGACCCTTGTCTTCATAAAAGCAGGTGGTCCCTTCCGCGCAACATCCCCTTTAGGGAAGAGCTACGAAGAGATCTTATAGAACTTATTCAACTTAACGACAATGGTCAGACAACGGATGATACACTCTGGGGAGCTATTAAAGCGGTATCCAGAGGCTATATTATCCGCAAGCAAGCTCGCCTTAGGAAACTGGCTGGACTTTCCTTAGCCCAAGCCCACTGCAAACTTCGGCTGATTGAATCTTCCAACAGAGCTAACGTCTCTGAAGTACTGACCTCTCAGATCTCAGCCGTACGAGCGCATATTAATCACCTAGAGTTACGGCGCACCCAAGAGAACCTCACAAAACTTAAGCAGTTATTTTATTATAAAGGCAATAGGGCCGACACTCTGTTAGCACACAAATTGCGTCAGCGGAATAGCTCTTCTCGCATACACCAAATTTTTCACAACAAAAAGACCCATAAACTTCCCTCACAGATAGGGGACTGCTTCTCAGACTACTATTCTAAACTTTACAACCTTGAGGGCACTGAAGTTAAGGCCCCTGCCTCCACACAACAGATTAAAACATTTCTAGAGTCCCTAAATTTACCGTCCTTAACTACGGAACAACAAGAGTCTCTGTCCAACCCATTTACACAGCTGGAAATTAAGCAGGTCATCCAGCGCCTCAAATCTCTTAAGGCCCCCGGCCCAGATGGGTTCCCCGCACAGTTCTACAAAACCTATAGTCGAGAACTAATACCGCTGCTCCTTAGGTTTTTTAATACTGCCAGGCAAGAGGGAAGTTTCAACCGAGAATTCTTGGAGGCTGAAATTATCATGATTCCCAAACCAAACAAGGACCCCTCCTACTGCCCCAACTATAGGCCCATCTCGCTTATAAACGTTGATATAAAAATTTATTCCAAACTTCTCGCTAATCGAATATGCAAACTTCTGCCTACCCTAGTCAACCCAGACGAAGTAGGATTTGTACATAATCGTGAGGGCCCGGATAACACTAGGCGCCTTATCAATATTGCTTGCGAATCGACAAGAATGAACAAGCCTTTCTCGGTTATCTCTCTGGATGCCGAGAAGGCTTTTGACAGGGTCAGATGGAGTTACCTGTGGGAGACTCTTGTCGCCTTCAAATTTCCATCTGACATACGCCTCGCGATCCAAGCTTTATACTCCAACCCCACGGCAACAGTCAGGGGGGTAGGGTTCCATTCGTCTTCATTCCCCATTTTTAATGGCACAAGGCAGGGTTGCCCACTTTTTCCGCTCTTGTTTGCGCTGGCAATCGAGCCTCTAGCGGAAACAATACGTACTGACAGGGACATTGTAGGGATTACACTTTCTGGCTCCAAACACAACATCGCATTGTTTGCAGATGATGTGACGGTGTTTTCTGCTGATCCGCTTAGCACAATCCCTAGACTTTTGAAGATCCTTGAGGACTTTGGCTCCCTTTCCTTCTACAAGCTAAACACCCCCAAAACGGAAATTTACTTGTGGGGATTTCCCCAAACATATGCCACAGCCCTCCAAAGACAATTTGACTTCAAGTGGTCTAGCAAAGGGATTACTCACCTTGGAGTTCAAATCTCTAATGATTTGAAACAGATGGTTAAGGACAACTATTTACCCCTCCTAGCGGACCTAAGGGCGTTAAAACATGTTTGGGATCATAAGAACATCTCTTGGATGGGCCGTATAGCGTCCCTTAAGATGTCGTTCCTCCCTCGGCTCACCTATATATTTAGATGCCTTCCAATCAGAATACCCACTCACCTTTTGCTACAGTTTCAAAGTGAGTGTACAAAATTCATTTGGCAAAACAAAACCCCTAGAATAGCTCACAAAATCCTGCAGTTCCCTGTCCAGCTTGGGGGTCTGGCTTCCCCATCCATAGTAAAGTACTATGAGGGAGCTATGCTTACGCACATCTCCCAGTGGGGAGTGCTCCACTCACAAGACAGGTGGAGAGACATTGAACAAGCCTCATTACCGTTTGATATATACCTAAAAGATCTAATCTGGACTCCGGTCCATAGCCGCAGAACCCTAAAGATACATAACTCTGTAGTTTTGGAATGCCTGGCAATCTGGGATAAGATCCGGCACCGTAAACTAATTGCGCCACACCCCTCCCCGATCACCTCCATCCCAGGCCTCTTTACAGGTCTAGCAGAAACACACCCCAATACGTGGGCTAGGTTGGGTGTAAAACAAGTTTCAGACTTTTGGTCAGAGACTAATGTCGATGGATATCTCTCGCTGTCTAAGGACAGACCAGGCGAAGACATCCCACCCTACCTCCTATTCGAATTCACCAGGATCAAGAGTTTCCTCTCTAGCTGGGGCTTTTTTCCCTCTGCTCCACGTCAGCTCACCCCATGGGAGTCTGTATGGAAAGGAGGACGTAGACTCCACAAACCTCTTTCGAGACATTATAGCCTGCTGGACGGTACTGTGCCCCCAGACTTGGCCCCGCACCTACGTAAGTGGGACACTATTCTTCACTCTCGAATCTCGGCTGATGCCTGGCAGGGGTCCCTCACCTTAACCAAAAAATCATTACATTGTGTGACAATGTTCGAAACCTATTATAAAGTTATTTCCCAATGGTATCTGGTCCCCGCTTGGCTATCTAAGATGTTCCCGACATCTTCTCCGCAATGCTGGAGGGAATGTGGCTCCCACGGGAACATGCTTCACATATGGTGGGAATGTCCTAAGTTGACTCCCCTGTGGAACACCTGTTTCCGTACTCTGTCTGCTCTTGGGATTCAGCTACCAAAAAACCCTGCCACTGCACTCCTACACCTAAACCTGCAGGCCCTTCCTAAACATCAGCAGATTCTCTGCGTTTACCTCCTGTCATCGGTTAAAACCAATATTGCCAGGTACTGGAAAAAAACATCCCCCCCTAGTTGGCCTGATATTCTCAAAACAATGGCTTACTTACATGCTATGGAAAAGGACATATTCTATAGTTTGGACAGAAGTGACCTTTTTGAAATGGTTTGGACTGACTGGACAGACACACATGACACCACATGGCTTCCCCAGGTTAGAGTTTAAGAATCCTCGTTACGTACGCCTCAGGCGATCCCCGGCAGTATTCCCCCCCCCCCTCTCCCATCCTTACAGATGAACCCTTCCCCCACCCACCCCCCCACCCCCACCCTCTTACCCTTCTTTAACAGCTGTTTGGAAATGTACTGACCCTATCTTTGAAACTTGAATGTCTCAGTTGTAATTTTTCCATAATACTTTCTACATGTTATGCACTGAAATTTGCAGGGGACCTGCGAGTCCCCATTTACTGTTATATATTGTTAAAAATCAATAAAAACTTTTTGGAAAAAAAAAAAAAAAAAAAAAAAAAAATCTGTAAGGATTATATCATATGAATAAGCATATGTATGTTTATGTAAATGTCATTATTCTAGTTGTAGAATAAAGATTAGAAATTCATTTGGAGCTGTTTTTTTAATGTGTTAATAAATCATAATTACAGGAGAAGAATCACTGCTAAAGCATGTTAAAGGTAAAGAAGAGGAAAGGGTTCCTCCTCTCTTTTTTGCCTTTTTATCCCTTTAAGTAATTCAGTTAATCCTATTTATACAGTTTTATTTTATTTACTCCATTTACAATTTATCTTCAAAAGCAAACATTTTTACCAGTGAATTCTGGTTCCCTAGATAAATTGATTGAAGATTGTGTGAGAAAATATTGCAGACAGTTGTAACAGACTATGGTAGGGGAACTCCAACAATTTAGCCACATGCACAGATACTGATAAGATTCGCTGGCTGTAAAAACATCCATTGTGCAACGGTAAACAAAGTATGGGAGTTTTGTAACTGCTTTTATAGATGACCGCATAATAAGCTGCTTGATTAGGAAATGGAATTCTTTAATCTCCATACAAAAAAACCAAAAAGATGCAGAATGTTATACTTTATATTTAATATGATAAGAACAAAATGTTTTACACTTAAATAGACATAAAATGCCCTAATGTGTTCAATACTTGCCTATAGAGGTTAAACACATAATTAAAGGGGCACTAAACCCAAATTGTTTCTTTCATGATTCAGATTGAGCAGAAATTTTAAGAAACTTTCTAATCTATTTCTATTATCAATTTCTCTTTGTACTCTGGGTATCTTTATTTCAAACCGCAGGAATGAAAGCTTAGAAGCCGGCCCATTTTTGGTTCAGAACCTTGGATAGCGCTTGCTGATTGGTGGCTACATTTAGCTACCAATCATCAAGCAGTACCCAGGTGCTGAACCTAAATGGGCTGGCTCTTAAAGGGACACTGAACCCATATTGTTTCTTTTGTGATTCAGATAGAGCAGCAATTTTAAGCAACTTTCTAATTTACTCCTATTATCAAATTTTCTTCATTCTCTTGGTATCTTTATTTGAAAAATTCACCCACCAATAAACAAGTGCTGTCCAGGGTTCTAATCCAAAAATTGGCTGGCTCCTTGGCTTAGATGCCTTCTTTTTTTAAATAAAAATACCAAGAGATCGAAGAACAATTTATAATTGGAGTAAATTTAAAAGTTGCTTAAAATTGCTGCCCTATCTGAATCATGAAAGAAACAATTACACCTAGATTACGAGTTTTGCATTAGCCTTAAAAAGCAGCGTTGAGAGGTCCCAATGCTGCTTTTTAACGCCTGCTGGTATTACGAGTCTGACAGGTACAGGCTCACCGCTCACTTTTTTTCCACGACTCGAGCATACCGCAAAGCCACTTACGTCAATTGCGTATCCTATCTTTTTAATGGGATTTGCCTAACGCCGGTATTACGAGTCTTGCTAAAAGTGAGCGGTAGACCCTCTCCTGTCAAGACTCCTACCGCATTTAAAAGTCAGTAGTTAAGAGTTTTATGGGCTAACGCCGGAACATGAAACTCTTAACTTAAGTGATAAAAAGTAAACTAACACCAATAAACTACCTATTAACCCCTAAACTGAGCCCCCCCCCCACATCGCAAACACTTAAATAAATTTTTTAACCCCTAATCTGCCGACCGGACATCTCCGCCACTTCAATAAATATATTAACCCCTAAACCGCCGCACTCCCGCCTCGCAAACACTAGTTAAATTTTATTAACCCCTAATCTGCCGTCCCTAGCATCGCCGACACCTACCTACATTTATTAACCCCTAATCTGCCGCCCCCAACGTCGCCGCCACTATAATAAAGTTATTAACCCCTAAGCCTAAGTCTAACCCTAACTTAAATATAATTTAAATAAATCTAAAAAAAAATACTATTATTAAATAAATTATTCCTATTTAAAACTAAATACTTACCGATAAAATAAACCCTAAGTTAGCTACAATATAACTAATAGTTACATTTGTATCTATCTTAGGGTTTATTTTTATTTTACAGGCAACTTTGTATTTATTTTAACTAGGTACAATAGTTATTAAATAGTTATTAACTATTTAATAACTTCCTAGTTAAAATAAATACAAATATACCTGTAAAATAAATCCTAACCTAAGTTACAATTGCACCTAACACTACACTATCATTAAATAAATTACCTAAATTACAATTAATTACAATTAAATTCAATAAACTAAATTACGAAAAAAACAAACACTAAATTACAGAAAATAATAAAATAATTACAATTTTTTAAACTAATTACACCTAATCTAATCCCCCTAATAAAATAAAAAAGCACCCCAAAATAATAAAAATCCCTACCCTATACTAAATTACAAATTGCCCTTAAAAGGGCTTTTTTGCGGGGCATTGCCCCAAAGTAATCAGCTCTTTTACCTGTAAAAAAAAATACAATACACCCCCAACATTACAACCCACCACCCACACACCCAACCCTACTCTAAAACCCACCCAATCCCCCCTTAATAAAACCTAGCACTAACCCCCTGAAGATCACCCTACCTTGAGACGTCTTCACCCAACCGGGCAGAAGTGGTCCTCCAGAGGGTCTGAAGTCTTCATCCTATCCGGGCAGAAGAGGTCCTCCAGACAGGCAGAAGTCTTCATCTAGGCGGCATCTTCTATCTTCATCCATCCGGAGCGGAGCGGGTCCATCTTCAAGACATCCGACACGGAGCATCCTCTTCCTTCTGATGACTAACACTAAATGACAGTACCTTTAAGTGACATCATCCAAGATGGCATCCCTTCAATTCCGATTGGCTGATAGAATTCTATCAGCCAATCGGAAATAAAGTAGAAAAAATCCTATTGGCTGATCCAATTGAAGGGACGCCATCTTGGATGATGTCACTTAAAGGTACCGTCATTTAGTGTTAGTCATCGGAAGGAAGAGGATGCTCTGCGTCGGATGTCTTGAAGATGGACCCACTCCGCTCCGGATGAATGAAGATAGAATATGCCGCCTGGATGAAAACTTCTGCCCATCTGGAGGACCTCTTCTGTCCAGATAGGATGAAGACTTCAGACCCTCTGGAGGACCACTTCTGCCCGGTTGGGTGAAGACGTTTCAAGGCATGGTGATCTTCAGGGGGTTAGTGTTAGGTTTTATTAAGGGGGGATTGGGTGGGTTTAGAGTAGGGTTGGGTGTGTGGGTGGTGGGTTGTAATGTTGGGGGGTATTGCCTTTTTTTATTACAGGTAAAAGAGCTGATTACTTTGGGGCAATGCCCCACAAAAAGCCCTTTTAAGGGCTATTTGTAATTTAGTATAGGGTAGGGATTTATTTTTTTTTTTTGGGGGGGGGGGGGGGTTATTTTATTAGGGGGATTAGATTAGGTGTAATTAGTTTAAAAAAAAAATAAATCTGTAATTTAGTGTTTTTTTTTCCCGTAATTTAGTTTATTGAATTTAATTGTAATTAATTGTAGTTAATTTAGGTAATTTATTTAATGATAGTGTAGTGTTAGGTGTAATTGTAACTTAGGTTAGGATTTATTTTACAGGTATATTTGTATTTATTTTAACTAGGAAGTTATTAAATAGTTAATAACTATTTAATAATTATTCTACCTAGTTAAAATAAATACAAAGTTGCCTGTAAAATAAAAATAAACCCTAAAATAGATACAATGTAACTATTAGTTATATTGTAGCTATCTTATGGTTTATTTTATAGGTAAGTATTTAGTTTTAAATAGGAATAATTTATTTAATAATAGTATTTTTATTTAGATTTATTGAAATTATATTTAAGTTAGGGTTAGGGTTAGACTTAGGTTTAGGGGTTAATAACTTTATTATATTGGCGGCGACAGATTAGGGGTTAATAATTGTAGGTAGGTTAGGACGACATTGGGGGCGGCAGAATAGGGGTTAATAAATATAATGTAGATGTCGGCGATGTTGGGGGCAACAGATTAGGGGTTCATAAGTATAATGTAGGTGGCGGTGGTGTCCGGAGCGGCACATTAGGGGTTAATAATATAATGCAGGTGTCGGCGATGTCGGGGACGGCAGATTAGGGGTTAATAAGTATAAGATTAGGGGTGTTTAGACTCGGGGTTCATGTTAGGGTGTTAGGTGTAGACATAAAAAGTATTTTCCCATAGGAATCAATGGGGCTGCGTTAGGAGCTGAACGCTGCTTTTTTGCAGGTGTTAGACTTTTTTTCAGCCGAATCAGCCCCATTGATACCTATGGGGAAATCATGCATGAGCACATTTTACCTGCTCACCGCTACCGTAAGCAGCGCTGGTATTGAGGTGAGATGTGGAGCTAAATTTTGCTCTTTGCTCACTTTTTTGCGGCTAACGCCGGGTTTAAAAAAACCTGTAATACCAGCGCTGTCTGTAAGTGAGCGGTGAGCATAATCTGTGTGTTAGCCCCGCAAGCTTTACCGACAAAAACTCGTAATCTAGCCGTTTGGGTTTAGTTTCCCTTTAAGTTTGATTTCCCTGTCCCTTTAAAGGTTATTATCTCCTCTCACACCTGCTTTGCCTATATACAATTGTGAAAGAAAGTGATAAAACAGTCACATTTAGAATGACAGATATTTTTATATATACGCAGTTGCTTGTACAGTTATTGCAAAGCACAATATTAATCACTTTCCTGCTCACATTTAACAGATGACTGAATGATAATTGCAACAGATAAAACTGCACTTAGTTTAGATTTCTTTTACTAAAACCACAGGTTACAATATGAGCAACAGCGAACTGCCAGCAGAAAAATACCCCTGTGATGGAATAGGGCCCATGTTCTGCACAGAATGTATTAAAGGGACATGAAACCCAACATTTTTCTTTCATGATTTAGGTAGAACATACAATTTTAAACAACTTTGCACTTTACTTCTATTATCAAATTGGCTTCATTCTTTCTGTATCATTTGTTAAACCAGCAGCAATGCACTTATTGGTTTCTAACTGAACACATGGGGGAGCCAATGCAATCAATATATATATATATATATATACACGCAGCCACCAATCAGCAGCTAGAACCTAGGTTATTTGCTGCTCCTGAGCTTACCTGGATAAAACTAACAAGAGAAGGAAGCAAATTAAATAATAGAAGTAAATTGGAAAGTTGTTAAAAATGAAGTCTTCATCCAATCCGAGCAGCTCCATCTTCAAGACATCCGACGCGGAGCATCCTCTTCTGACGACAACTACCGATGAATGAAGGTTCCTTTAAATGACGTAATCCAAGATGGCGTCCCTTAGATTCCGATTGGCTTATAGAATTCTATCAGCCAATCGGAATTAAGGTTGAAAAAATCCTATTGGCTGTTGAAATCAGCCAATAGGATTGAGCTTTCATCCTATTGGCTGATCCAATCCAATTTTTCTTTTAAAATAGTTTAATGTAATTTTAGTTTAAAAGTTAGGTTGGATTAATCCATAATTTAACCCCTAAATGACCACAGCACTTTTCCATTTTCTGTCCATTTGGGACCAAGGCTATTTTTACATTTTTGCGGTGTTTGTGTTTAGCTGTAATTTTCCTCTTACTCATTTACTGTACCCACACATATTATATACCGTTTTTCTCGCCATTAAATGGACTTTCAAAAGATACCATTATTTTCATCATATCTTATAATTTACTATAAAAAAATGATACAATATGAGGAAAAAATGGACAAAAAAAACACTTTTCCTAACTTTGACCCCCAAAATCTGTTACACATCTACAACCACCAAAAAAATCTATGCTAAATAGATTCTAAATTTTGTCCTGAGTTTAGAAATACCCAATGTTTACATGTTCTTTGCTTTAAATGGGCAATAAATACAAGTAGAACTTTGCTATTTCCAAACCACTTTTTTCAAAATTAGCGCGAGTTACATTGTAACACTGATATCTTTCAGGAATCCCTGAATATCCATTGACATGTATATATATTTTTTTTAGTAGACATCCCAAAGTATTGATCTAGGCCCATTTTGGTATATTTCATGCCACCATTTCACCGCCAAATGCGATCAAATAAAAAAAAATTGTTCACTTTTTCACAATTTTTTTCATAATTTTTAGGTTTCTCACTGAAATTATTTACAAACAACTTATGCAATTATAGCATAAATGGTTGTAAAGGCTTCTCTGAGATCCCCTTTGTTCATAAATAGCAGACATATATGGCTTTGGGTTTGCTTTTTGGTAATTAGAAGGCTGCTAAATGCCACTGTGCACCACACGTGTATTATGCCCAGCAGTGAAGGGGTTAATTATTGAGCATGTAGGGAGCTTCTAGGGTTAATTTTAGCTTTAGTGTAGTGTAGTAGACAACCCTAAGTATTGATCTAGGCCCATTTTGGTATATTTCATGCCACCAATTTACCGCCAAATGCGATCAAATTAAAAAAAACGTTAAATTTTTCACAATTTTAAGTTTCTCACTGAAATTATTTACAAACAGCTTGTGCAATTATGGCACAAATGGTTGTAAATGCTTCTCTGGGTTCCTGCTGATCCAGCTCCTCTACACTGCTGTATACTGTTGTATCTTTGCTCCTCTACACTGCTGTAATTCTGCTCCACTACACTGCTGTAATTCTGCTCCTCTACACTGCCGTATACTGCTGTAATTCTGTACCTCTACACTGCTGTACCTTTGCTCCTCTACACTGCTGTATACTGCTGTAATTCTGTCCCTCTACACTGCTGTATACTGCTGTAATTTACTGCTGTATCTCTGCTCCTCTACACTGCGGTATACTGCTGTAGTTCTGCTTCTTTACACTGATGTATACTGCTGTAATTCTGCTACTCTACACTGCTGTAGTTCTGCTTCTCTACACTGATGTATACCACTGTAACTCTGCTCCTCTACACTGCTGTATACTGCTGTAACTTTGCTTCTCTACACTGCTGTAATTCTGCTCCTCTACACTGCTGTATACTGCTGTAGATCTGCTCTTCTACACTATTGTATACCGTTGTTACTCTGCTCCTCTACACTGCTGTATACTGCTGTATCTCTGCTACTCTACACTGATGTATACTGCTGTATTTCTGCTACTCTACACTGCTGTAACTCTGTTACTCTACACTGCTGTTTACTGCTGTAAATCTGCTTCTCTACCCTGCTGCATGCTGCTGTAATTCTACTACTCTAAACTGCTGTAGTTCTGCTTCACTACACTGATGTATACCACTGTAACTCTGCTCCTCTACACTGCTGTATACTGCTGTAATTCTGCTCCTCTAACCGGCTGCATACTGCTGTAATTCTGCTACTCTACACTGCTGCAGTTCTGCTTCTCTACACTGATGTATACTGCTGTAACTCTGCTTCTCTACACTGCTGTAATTCTGCTCCTCTACACTGCTGTATACTGCTGTAGATATGCTCTTCTACACTAATGTATACCGCTGTTACTCTGCTCCTCTACACTGCTGTATACTGCTGTATCTCTGCTCCTCTACACTGATGTATACTGCTGTATTTCTGCTACTCTACACTGCTGTAACTCTGTTACTCTAAACTGCTGTATACTGCTGTAAATCTGCTTCTCTACCCTGCTGCATGCTGCTTTTATTCTACTACTCTAAACTGCTGTAGTTCTGCTTCTCTACACTAATGTATACCACTGTAACTCTGCTCCTCTACACTGCTGTATACTGCTGTAATTCTGCTCCTCTAACCTGCTGCATACTGCTATAATTCTGCTACTCTACACTGCTGTAGTTCTGCTTCTCTACACTGATGTATACTGCTGTAACTCTGCTTCTCTACACTGCTGTAATTCTGCTCCTCTACACTGCTGTATACTGCTGTAGATCTGCTCTTCTACACTAATGTATACCGCTGTTAATCTGCTCCTCTACACTGCTGTATACTGCTGTAACTCTGCTCCTCTACACTGCTGTATACTGCTGTAACTCTGCTCCTCTACATTGTTGTATACTGCTGTAATTCTGCTAATCTACACGGCTGTATACTGCTGTATCTCTGCTCCTCTACACTGCTGTAATTCTGCTCCACTGCACTGCTGTATACTGCTGTAATTCTCCACTACACTGCTGTTTACTGCTGTAATTCTGCTCCTTTACACTACTGTAGTTCTGCTTCTCTACAGTGATGTATACTGCTGTAACTCTGCTTCTCTACACTGCTGTATACTGCTGTATCTCTGCTTCTCTACACTGCTGTATACTGCTGTAATTCTTCTCCTCTATACTGCTGTATAGTGCTGTAGATCTGCTCTTCCACACTAATGTATACCGCTATTACTCTTCACCTCTACACTGCTGTATACTGCTGTAACTCTGCTCCTCTACACTGCTGTATACTGCTGTAACTCTGCTCCTCTACACTGCTGTATACTGCTGTAATTCTGCTCCTCTAACCTGCTGCATACTGCTGTAATTCTGCTACTCTACACTGATATATACCACTGTAACTCAGCTCCTCTACACTGCTGTATACTGCTGTAACTCTGCTTCTCTACACTGCTTTATACTGCTGTAATTCTCCACTACACTGCTATTTACTGCTGTAATTCTGCTCCTTTACACTGCTGTAGTTCTGCTTCTCTACACTAATGTATACCACTGTAACTCTACACTGCTGTATACTGCTGTAACTCTGCTTCTCTACACTGCTGTAATTCTCCACTACACTGCTGTTTACTTCTTTCATTCTGCTCCTTTACACTGCTGTAGTTCTGCTTCTCTACACTAATGTATACCACTGTAACTCTGCTCCTCTACACTGCTGTATACTGCTGTAACTCTGCTTCTCTACACTGCTGTAATTCTGCTCCTCTACACTGCTGTATACTGCTGTAACTCTGCTTCTCTACACTGCTGTATACTGATGTAATTCTGCTCTTCAACACTGATGTATACTGCTGTATCTCTGCTCCTCTACACTGCTGTAATTCTGCTCCACTACACTGCTGTATACTGCTGAAATTCTCCACTACACTGCTGTTTATTGCTGTAATTCTGCTCCTTTACACTGCTGTATCTCCGCTCCTCTACACTGCTGTATACTGCTGTATTTCTGCTCCTCTACACTGCTGTATACTGCTGTAATTCTGCTCCTCTACACTGTTGTATACTGTTGTATCTTTGCTCCTCTGCATTGCTTTAATTCTGCTCCACTACACTGCTGTAATTCTGCTCCTCTACACTGCCGTATACTGCTGTAATTCTGTTAATCTACACTGCTGTATCTTTGCTCCTCTACACTGCTGCATACTGCTGTAATTCTGTCCCTCTACACTGCTGTATACTGCTGTAATTCTGTCCCTCCACACTGCTGTATCTCTGCTCCTCTACACTGCGGTATACTGCTGTAATTCTGTCCCTCTACACTGCTGTATACTGCTGTAATTCTGTCCCTCCACACTGCTTTATCTCTGCTCCTCTACACTGCGGTATACTGCTGTAGTTCTGCTCCTCTACACTGATGTATACTGCTGTATGTCTGCTCCTCTACACTGATGTATACTGCTGTAATTCTGCTCCTCTAACCTGCTGCATACTGCTGTAATTCTGCTACGCTACTCTGCTGTAGTTCTGCTTCTCTAAACTGATGTATACCACTGTGACTCTGCTCCTCTACATTGTTGTATACTGCTGTAACTCTGCTCCTCTACACTGCTGTATACTGCTGTAATTCTGCTCCTCTAACCTGCTGTATACTGCTGTAATTCTGCTACTCTGCACTGCTGTAGTTCTGCTTCTCTACACTGATGTATACCACTGTAACTCTGCACTTCTACACTGCTGTAACTCTGCTTCTCTACACTGATGTATACCACTGTAACTCTGCACCTCTACACTGCTGTAACTCTGCTTCTCTACACTGATGTATACTGCTGTATCTCTGCTTCTCTACACTGATGTATACTGCTGTAACTCTGCTTCTCTACACTGATGTATACTGCTGTATCTCTGCTCCTCTACACTGATGTATACTGCTGTATCTCTGCTCCTCTACACTGATGTATACTGCTGTATCTCTGCTTCTCTACACTGATGTATACTGCTGTAACTCTGCTTCTCTACACTGATGTATACTGCTGTATCTCTGCTCCTCTACACTGATGTATACTGCTGTATCTCTGCTTCTCTACACTGATGTATACTGCTGTAACTCTGCTTCTCTACACTGATGTATACTGCTGTATCTCTGCTCCTCTACACTGATGTATACTGCTGTATCTCTGCTCCTCTACACTGATGTATACTGCTGTATCTCTGCTTCTCTACACTGATGTATACTGCTGTAACTCTGCTTCTCTACACTGATGTATACTGCTGTATCTCTGCTCCTCTACACTGATGTATACTGCTGTATCTCTGCTTCTCTACACTGATGTATACTGCTGTAACTCTGCTTCTCTACACTGATGTATACTGCTGTATCTCTGCTCCTCTACACTGATGTATACTGCTGTATCTCTGCTCCTCTACACTGATGTATACTGCTGTATCTCTGCTCCTCTACACTGATGTATACTGCTGTATCTCTGCTTCTCTACACTGATGTATACTGCTGTAACTCTGCTTCTCTACACTGATGTATACTGCTGTAACTCTGCTTCTCTACACTGATGTATACTGCTGTATCTCTGCTCCTCTACACTGATGTATACTGCTGTGTATTACTCTGCTTGTGTACTATTTTGCCTTTGCTGTTTTAAGCTATTTTGCATTTTTATTTTTTATGCCCTTTAATACAGAAACATCATATGATTTGAGGAAGCAGAAGCCACAAGACCAACAGGTCTTTGATTAGATCCTGTTTTAATACAAATCATGTACAATGTGTATACATCTAGTAAAGATATAAACTAATTTCTGTATAATGCCAGGTCAATTGCACTAGATTCACTAATCAAGAAGATAAGCAGACAGAGAGAGAATCTTTGAGGTACATTGGCAATTTTACTATATAACAATTTACCAAGGTTAACAGGAGCGCACTGGTCATTTGTATATAAGTAATCATACAGTCATACACTGCTGTAGTTCTTCTCTACACTGACGTATACCATTGCAACTCTGCTCCTCTACACTGCTGTATACTGCTGTAACTCTGCTCCTCTACACTGATGTATACTGCTGTATTTCTTCTACTCTACACTGCTGTATCTCTGCTCCTCTACACTGATGTATACTGCTGTATTTCTTCTACTCTACACTGCTGTAGCTCTGCTTCTCTACACTGATGTATACCACTGTAACTCTGCTCCTCTACACTGCTGTAACTCTGCTCCTCTACACTGCTGTAATTCTTCTTCTCTTTACTGATGTGTACTGCTGTATCTCTGCTCCTCTACACTAATGTAAACAGCTGTTACTCTGCTCCTCTACACTGCTGTATACCACTGTAACTCTGCTCCTCTACACTGTTGTATACTGCTGTAATTCTGCTCCTCTAAACTGCTGCATACTGCTGTATTTCTGCTACTCTACACTGATGTATACCACTGTAACTCTGCTCCTCTACAGTGCTGTATACTGCTTTAATTCTGCTCCTCTACACTGATGTACACTGCTGTATCTCTGCTCCTCTACACTGGTGTATACTGCTGTATTTCTGCTACTCTACACTGCTGTATACTGCTGTAATTCTGCTCCTCTAACCTGCTGCATACTGCTGTAATTCTGCTACTCTACACTGCTGTGGTTCTGCTTCTCTACACTGATATATACCACTGTACCTCTGCTCCTCTACACTGCTGTAACTCTGCTCCTCTACACTGATGTAATTCTGCTCCTCTACACTGCTGTGTACTGCTGTAGATCTGCTCCTCTACACTAATGTATACCGCTGTAACTCTGCTCCTCTACACTGCTGTATACTGCTGTAATTCTGCTCCTCTAACCTGCTGCATACTGCTGTAATTCTGCTACTCTACACTGCTGTATTTCTGCTTCTCTACACTGATGTATACTGCGGTAACTCTGCTTCTCTACACTGCTGTATACTGCTGTAATTCTGCTCCTCTACACTGATGTATACTGCGGTTACTCTGCTTCTCTACACTGCTGTATGCTTCTATAATTCTGCTCCTCTACACCAGTGATTTTTAACCTTTTTTTTGCCGTGGCACACTATTTTACATTAAAAAATCCCGTGGCACACCACCATCCCAAAATTTAAAAAAAATCACACATTGTAGCCTAATACAGCATATATATATACACACATACACACAAACACACACATACTGTATGTATTGTGCTGTTATGCCATGCCTCCTACAAACTACCCCTGCACTGGGAGTAAAAAGCAAGCAAAGTTTAAAAAATATGTCACACTGTTGTCAGTCTGCCGTGGCACACCTGAGGATCTCTCATGGCACACTAGTGTGCCACGGCAGACTGGTTGAAAAACACTGCTCTACACTGATGTATATCACTGTAACTCTGCTCCTCTACACTGCTGTAACTTTGCTTCTCTACACTGCTGTATACTGCTGTAATTCTGCTCCTATACACTGATGTATACTGCTGTGTATTACTCTGCTTGTGTACTATTTTGCCTTTGCTGTTTTAAGCTATTTTGCATTCTAATTTTTATGATTTGAGGAAGCAGAAGCCACAAGACCAACAGGTCTTTGATTAGATCCTGTTTTAATACAAATCGTGTACAATGTGTATACATCTAGAAAATAAATAAACTAATTTCTGTATAATGCCAGATCAATTGCACTAGATTCACTAAACAAGAAGAGAAACAGACAGAGAAAGAATCTCTAAGGTACATTGGCAATTGTATTATATAAGAATTTACCAAGGTTAACAGGAGCGCACTGGAGATTTGTATATAAGTAATCATACAAGTTTCATGATCTACAGTACAATCAGTGGCATATTAAGGTTTTGTGCTGCCCTAGGCACTCAAAATTCTGCTGCCCCAAGGGTTTTGGCCATTTTTTGGCCATAATATGAATGCAATGTAATTTTTTTTAATTACATTTCCAAAATAAAGGTTAACCCACACACAGTCACAGACACATATACATACAGACAGCCTCATACACAGTCACACACACATACACACACAGTCACAAAGACACATATACACACACACACACAAACACAGTCACATACACATGCACAGTCACAGACACATATACACACACACAGTCACAGACACATACACAGTCACATACACATGCACAGTCACAGACACATAAACACACAGTCACAAACACACATATACACACACACACACAAACACAGTCACATACACATGCACAGTCACAGACACATAAACACATACAGTCACAGACACATACACGCACACACACACAGACACATACATACATACACAGTCACAGACACATACACACACAGTCACAGACACATACACAGACACATAGGGGCATATTTATCAAGTTCTGTATGGCTTTTGATGCCCCGTGCTCGCCAGAAACACCAGTTATGAAGCAGCGGTCACAAAAACGGCTGCTCCATAACCTGTCCGTCTGCTCTGAGCAGGCGGACAGACTTCGCCACAATTCAACCCGATCGAGTACGATCGGGTTGATTGACACCCCCCTGCTGGCGGCCCATTGGCCGCGAGTCTGCAGGGGGCGGCGTTGTGAGCTGCTGGTGCAATGCTGAATACGGCGAGCGTATATCCGACAGACCTTGATAAATAGAGGCCATAGTCACAGATGCATACATTCCACACACAAACAGTCACAGTCACATATATGCACAGACACATAGTCACAGATGCATACATACACACACACACACACACAGAGTTATACACATACATACACACACACACACACACAGAGTTATACACATACATACACACACACACACACACAGAGTTATACACATACATACACACACACACACACACACACAGAGTTATACACATACATACACACACACACACAGAGTTATACACATACATACACACACACACACACACACAGAGTTATACACATACATACACACACACACACACACAGAGTTATACACATACATACACACACACACACACACACACACACAGAGTTATACACATACATACACACACACACACACACACAGAGTTATACACATACATACACACACACACACACAGAGTTATACACATACATACACACACACACACACACACACACAGAGTTATACACATACATACACACACACACAAACAGTCACAGACACATATATGCACAGACACATAGTCACAGATGCATACATTCCACACACAAACAGTCACAGACACATATATGCACAGACACATAGTCACAGATGCATACATACACACACACACACACACACAGAGTTATACACATACATACACACACACACACACAGAGTTATACACATACATACACACACACACACACAAACAGTCACAGACACATATATGCACAGACACATAGTCACAGATGCATACACACACAGAGTTATACACACACACACAAACAGTCACAGACACATATATGCACAGACACATAGTCACGGATGCATACATACACACACACACACACACAGAGTTATACACATACATACACACACACACAGAGTTATACACACACACACAAACAGTCACAGACACATAGTCACAGACACATAGTCACAGATGCATACATTCCACACACAAACAGTCACAGACACATATATGCACAGACACATAGTCACAGATGCATACATACACACACACACACACACAGTCACAGACACATATATGCACAAACACATAGTCACAGATGCATACACACACACACACACACACACAAACAGTCACAGACACATATATGCACAGACACATAGTCACAGATGCATACATACACACACACACACACAGAGTTATACACATACATACACACACACACACAGAGTTATACACATACATACACACACACACACACACAGAGTTATACACATACATACACACACACACACACACAGAGTTATACACATACATACATACACACACACACAGAGTTATACACATACATACACACACACACACACACACACACACACAGAGTTATACACATACATACACACAAACAGTCACAGACACATATATGCACAGACACATAGTCACAGATGCATACATACACACACACACACACACACAGAGTTATACACATACATACACACACACACACACACACAGAGAGTTATACACATACATACACACACACACACAGAGTTATACACATACATACACACACACACACACACACACACACAGAGTTATACACATACATACACACACACACACAAACAGTCACAGACACATATATGCACAGACACATAGTCACAAATGCATACATACACACACACACACACACAGAGTTATACACATACATACACACACACACAGAGTTATACACACACACACAAACAGTCACAGACACATAGTCACAGACACATAGTCACAGATGCATACATTCCACACACAAACAGTCACAGACACATATATGCACAGACACATAGTCACAGATGCATACATACCCACACACACACACACACACACACACACACAGTCACAGACACATATATGCACAGACACATAGTCACAGATGCATACACACACACACACACAAACAGTCACAGACACATATATGCACAGACACATAGTCACAGATGCATACATACACACACACACACACACACACACACACAGAGTTATACACATACATACACACACACACACACACACAGAGTTATACACATACATACACACACACACACAGAGTTATACACATACATACACACACACACACACACAGAGTTATACACATACATACACACACACAGAGTTATACACATACATACACACACACACACACACAGAGTTATACACATACATACACACACACACACACACACACAAACAGTCACAGACACATATATGCACAGACACATAGTCACAGATGCATACATACACACACACACACACACACACACACACACACAGAGTTATACACATACATACACACACACACACACACACAGAGTTATACACATACATACATACACACACACACACACACACACAGAGTTATACACATACATACACACACACACACACAGAGTTATACACATACATACACACACACACACACACACACAGAGTTATACACATACATACACACACACACAGAGTTATACACATACATACACACACACACACACACAGAGTTATACACATACATACACACACACACACACAGAGTTATACACATACATACACACACACACACACACACAGAGTTATACACATACATACACACACACACACACACACACACAGAGTTATACACATACATACACACACACACACAGAGTTATACACATACATACACACACACACACACACACAGAGTTATACACATACATACACACACACACACACACACAGAGTTATACACATACATACACACACACACACACACACAGAGTTATACACATACATACACACACACACACACACACAGAGTTATACACATACATACACACACACACACACAGAGTTATACACATACATACACACACACACACACACACACACACAGAGTTATACACATACATACACACACACACAAACAGTCACAGACACATATATGCACAGACACATAGTCACAGATGCATACATTCCACACACAAACAGTCACAGACACATATATGCACAGACACATAGTCACAGATGCATACATACACACACACACACACACACAGAGTTATACACATACATACACACACACACACACAGAGTTATACACATACATACACACACACACACACAAACAGTCACAGACACATATATGCACAGACACATAGTCACAGATGCATACACACACAGAGTTATACACACACACACAAACAGTCACAGACACATATATGCACAGACACATAGTCACGGATGCATACATACACACACACACACACACAGAGTTATACACATACATACACACACACACAGAGTTATACACACACACACAAACAGTCACAGACACATAGTCACAGACACATAGTCACAGATGCATACATTCCACACACAAACAGTCACAGACACATATATGCACAGACACATAGTCACAGATGCATACATACACACACACACACACACAGTCACAGACACATATATGCACAAACACATAGTCACAGATGCATACACACACACACACACACACACACACAAACAGTCACAGACACATATATGCACAGACACATAGTCACAGATGCATACATACACACACACACACACAGAGTTATACACATACATACACACACACACACAGAGTTATACACATACATACACACACACACACAGAGTTATACACATACATACACACACACACACACACAGAGTTATACACATACATACATACACACACACACACAGAGTTATACACATACATACACACACACACACACACACAGAGTTATACACATACATACACACAAACAGTCACAGACACATATATGCACAGACACATAGTCACAGATGCATACATACACACACACACACACACACAGAGTTATACACATACATACACACACACACACACACACACACAGAGAGTTATACACATACATACACACACACACACAGAGTTATACACATACATACACACACACACACACACACACAGAGTTATACACATACATACACACACACACACAAACAGTCACAGACACATATATGCACAGACACATAGTCACAAATGCATACATACACACACACACACACACAGAGTTATACACATACATACACACACACACAGAGTTATACACACACACACAAACAGTCACAGACACATAGTCACAGACACATAGTCACAGATGCATACATTCCACACACAAACAGTCACAGACACATATATGCACAGACACATAGTCACAGATGCATACATACCCACACACACACACACACACACACACACACAGTCACAGACACATATATGCACAGACACATAGTCACAGATGCATACACACACACACACACAAACAGTCACAGACACATATATGCACAGACACATAGTCACAGATGCATACATACACACACACACACACACACACACACACACAGAGTTATACACATACATACACACACACACACACACACACACAGAGTTATACACATACATACACACACACACACAGAGTTATACACATACATACACACACACACACACACAGAGTTATACACATACATACACACACACACACACACAGAGTTATACACATACATACACACACACAGAGTTATACACATACATACACACACACACACACAGAGTTATACACATACATACACACACACACACACAAACAGTCACAGACACATATATGCACAGACACATAGTCACAGATGCATACATACACACACACACACACACACACACACAGAGTTATACACATACATACACACACACACACACACACAGAGTTATACACATACATACATACACACACACACACACACACACACACAGAGTTATACACATACATACACACACACACACACAGAGTTATACACATACATACACACACACACACACACACACACACACAGAGTTATACACATACATACACACACACACAGAGTTATACACATACATACACACACACACACACACAGAGTTATACACATACATACACACACACACACACAGAGTTATACACATACATACACACACACACACACACACAGAGTTATACACATACATACACACACACACACACACACACACACACAGAGTTATACACATACATACACACACACACACAGACTTACACACATGTTGCTGCAATATATATATAAAAAAAATACAGATTTCTTTAAACAATACTTCCCCAAACACAATACTAAGTGCTGAAAGCCAACAGAACTAAAGATTAGCTAGCTGAATAAAACAAAATGTTTTAGAGCTACCTCAAAACTGTAAGCTCCATGGGCAGTCTCTTATTATGCCCTCTAGATCGTAAGCTCTTTGGGCAAAATCTCCCATTAAATACCTGTATAATATTTCTAAAATAACTGTATGTTTCTTACAATTATAGCCACAAAAAAAGTGCTTCCCCCCTCCCAATCTATCTGCCACCACACTAAGCAAGTGCCTTGTTTGCCTAGACCAAAGATTCACTCCTGAGTACATTACGACAGTGCAAGGAAAGTTCTTGGTACAAGAAATAGCCACAAAAATCAGTTAGCATATCAACATCTTTCCCACACGTTTCCTTTGGAGCAGTTAAACACATAGTAATATGCCGGCAGCAGTACAATAATAAAATGCCCTACCAGAACAGAGCATTTGCTATTTGCACATTTATGCCTCATTGCTTTTAGTTTTAGCACCATAGAATGCTTGCTGTTTGACTTATATGACAGAATAAAATACATAAACAACTTGTCACGGATACCACCCCCCTACTACCTGGCTCACTCCTTTTTACACCAGTTTTGGCCTTTTCAGGGCTTTCACTGTGGCATCTGGGAGCTGAGGGCTTTCCAATGACACCCTGGAAGTGCCACCACTCCCCCATGATCACCCCAAAACCACCACCTCTATATCCGTGGGACTCTATGAGACAATGGAGACTATGGAGACTATAGGGGGGGCGCCAGCCTGTCTGGAGGGGAGGGAATGGCGGGAGATCCGAGGGGACCTTTCATGTGAACATGCTGAAGGCATACCAGGAGAGACCAGAGGAAGTAGCCGCCATAAGTGCTCCGACTATCATTGAGTAAACTTTGACCCTGTACCTCACACTCAGAATACACATTACAGCCAATCAGCAGCAGACCCTCCCTCCCAGACCCTCCCACCTCCTGGACAGCATCCATTTTAGATTCATTTGGAAGCTGCATTCTTAGTGAGAGGAGGGACAGTGTAGCTGCTGCTGATTTAATAGGGAAATCGATAGCTAGGCTAGTGTATTCAGTGTCCACTACAGTCCTGAAGGACTCATCTGATCTCTGCTGTAAGGACAGCACCCCAAAAAGCCCTTTTTAGGGCTAGAACATCAGTCTGCTTTTTTTTTTTTTCTGTGTAATCTAATTGCAGTTGCCTGCCTGCCAGCGTGTGTGTCAGGCTCACAGCGTATACTGTGTCCACTTGCCCAGTGCCACCACTCATATCTGGTGTAACAGTAGTGTACATTTAAAAAGAAAAAAACTTTTTTGACTGTGAAATAATAGCAGACAGCTGCCAGTACCAAAGATGGCTGCCAATAAGGCAAATGGGGAGGGGTTAGAGAGCAGTTTTGGTGGGGATCAGGGAGGTTGGGGGCTAAGGGGGGATGCTACACCACAGCATATGTAAATATGCTAAAAAATAAATTAAAAAAAATGTAAAAACCTTTTATTTTAGTACTGGCAGACTTTCTGCCAGTACTTAAGATGGCAATGACAATTGTGGGGTGGGGGAGGGAAGGGAGCTGTTTGGGAGGGATCAGGGGGTCTGATGTGTCAGGTGGGAGGCTGATCTCTACACTAAAGCTAAAATTAACCCTGCAAGCTCCCTACAAACTACCTAATAATGGTGGCATGAAATATACCAAAATGGGCCTAGATCAATACTTTGGGTTGTCTACTACACTACACTTAAGCTAAAATTAACTCTACAAGCTGCCTACATGCTCCCTAATTAACCCCTTCACTGCTAGCCATAATACACGTGTGATGCGCAGCAGCATTTAGCGGCCTTCTAATTACCAGAAAGCAACGCCAAAGTCATATATGTCTGCTATTTCTGAACAAAGGGGATCCCAGAGAAGCATTTACAACCATTTGTGCCATAATTGCACAAGCTGTTTTAAAATTTGATCGCATTTGGCGATGAAATGGTGGCATGAAATATACCAAAATGGGCCAAGATCAATACTTTGGGTTGTCTACTACACTACACTTAAGCTAAAATTAACTCTACAAGCTCCCTACATGCTCCCTAATTAACCCCTTCACTGCTGGGCATAAAACACGTTTGGTGCGCAGTGGCATTTAGCAGCCTTCTAATTACCAAAAAGCAACGCCAAAGCCATATAAGTCTGCTATTTCTGAACAAAGGGGATCCCAGAGAAGCATTTACAACCATTTATGCCATAATTGCATAAGTTGTTTGTAAATAATTTCTGCGAGAAAACCTAAAGTTTGTGAAAAAGTAAACAATTTTTTTTTATTTGATCGCATTTGGCGGTGAAATGGTGGCATGAAATATACCAAAATGGGCCTAGATCAATACTTTGGGTTGTCTACTACACTACACTTAAGCTAAAATTAACTCTACAAGCTGCCTTCATGCGCCCTAATTAACCCCTTCACTGCTGGGCATAAAACATGTGTGGTGCGCAGTGGCATTTAGCAGCCTTCTAATTACCAAAAAGCAACGCCAAAGCCATATAAGTCTGCTATAATGGCATGTCTGGCACACAGTGTTGGGGCAAGGGTCCATCTGACCACTGATACCTGGTCTGCAAAGCATGGTCAGGGCAGGTATATCACCTACACTGCGCACTGTGAAGCGGGCGTAACCCTTACACATAACCCTTACACTACCTGATCGATACAACATCATACCTGATGTTTTAAAGCACCTTATTCCAAACAATTTAGGAATGTTAGGTGATTTATGCCCTTTATGGATTAAAACCAGACTCTGCATCAACTATGTAATTTTCCATGGGAGTTTTGCCATGGATCCCCCTCCGGCATGCCACAGTCCAGGTGTTAGTGCCCTTGAAACAACTTTTCCATCACTATTGTGGCCAGAAAGAGTCCATGTGGGTTTTAAAATTCGCCTGCCTATTGAAGTCTATGGCAGTTCGCTCGGTTCGCCGGTTCGCAAACTTTTGTGGAAGTTCGAGTTCTCAGTTCGCAAATCCAAATTCTTAGGATCGCGACATCACTATATGTAACCAGATGAAAAGTGAAGACTTACACATATATAGTGCATCATAGCACAAAATAATACAATCAATACATAAAAGCAATAAACTGCAATGAAATGCAAGGATCATTCATATGAAAAACTTACAAATGTGCTATTCCCTTTATAAATAAGATAGAGGAGTTGTGCAATGTTTACAAAACCAAAGCCACTACAAACAACTAAAAAAAACATCTTATTGTCTTCCTTTCAGTTGCCTTTTGCATTCTAATAACTTCTCCTATGCTTTGTATTGGGACAAATTAAGAGTTTTTTAAAAGCTGGTGTTTCATAAATAATACACACAATAACAATTTTCTCTTGAGTTTACCAGACAGCAATTCTCTAAAAGAATACGGATAAACTCCCTTTCTTTTTGGATACTAGCTCCTAGTTATATAATAGTTTAATGGCCTATTTCCTAATCTACTTCCTGGTGTCAAGCTGTTTTTCCTTTATTTATTCATGTATAAAATCAAAGCATTTTTAAAAATGTAAACAGTACCTGGAATTACAACTTTCTCAACTCCTGAAACAGGGGTAGTTTGCAGCCTGTACATGTTCTCTGTCAATGCTGTGAGAACTCCCATTTAAATATTGTCAGCACACCCTAGCTTGATTTAACATGTGGCTGACATAAACCCAGCTATAACCTACTTTCTGATCCAGTGCAAACTGTTTTATATTGGATGGGTATTTTTGGTGAAGCTTTCAACATTAACTTTAATCACCTACTCTATGTGACAGCTTAAGCAATACAGGTCAATTCTAAGGGGCCAAATTATCAAGCTCCGAATGCAGCTTTATGCCCCTGTTTCCGTGTGAGTCTTCAGGCTCTAAAAGCTGGAGCTCCATAACTGGTCCACCTGCTGTGAGGCTGCGGATATCAATCCGCCCGATCCAATACGATCGGGCTGATTGACACCCCCTGCAGGGCGGCATTGCACAAGCAGATCACCAGAACTGCTTGTGCAATGGTTAACGCCGACAGATGGTGCAATGGTTAACGACGACAAAACATGTTGTCAGCTTCAAGCTATGTAGTAAATGTCCAGGGGCGAGATTACATATGCGGCGTCGCCAGTTTTTAGTCGGGTATTGCAATCACATATACGACGCCACATATGAATGCAGCACATACATTTCACCTGTCACCCTCTAATTTTACTCCCATAAACTAACATTGAACCGCGTTTCACATATTCAGCGCAAGGACTTACGCCACAAAAATGGAGAAATGTTACTATATTTTCACCTCACCGCACATAGGCAGGCGCAGCAAGCCTTGCACTGAATATATAAGTAATGTAACTCCCTGGAAGTTCTAACTAACACCTAATGCATGCACAATATCTACCTGTCAACCGTCACCACCCGAACGCAGTAACTAAATAAAATATATTAACCACTAATCGGCCAACCACCACATCGCAATCTACCTAATAAATGTATTAAAATCTAAACAGCCAACCTCCCCACATCGCAAGAAACCTAATTAACCTATTAACTCCTAAACTGCCAACCTCCCACAACGCAATAAACCTAATTACACTATTAATCCCTAAACCGCCAACCCCCAACATCGCAATAAACCTAATTAACCTATAAACTCCTAAACCGCCAATCCCCCACAACGCAATAAACTAATTTAATTACTAAACCCCTAACCTAACACCCCCTAAATTAACCCCAATTACATAAAATAAAAAATACTTGTTACAGAAGCATTAGTTATTTTGTTGTGAAGAGCTTATTTCCCAGCAGCAATGCCTGAACCAGCAAGCCAGCGCCTAAGAAGGGCTCCAAGAAAACCGTAACAAGTATCATTTCATAAAGAGTTAACTCTTTTTTTTCAGCTTTTAGAAACTATTGCCTAAATACACATTTGCTGGCCTCAGCTCTAAGTTTAGGGATAACCAATCCCATTGTCTAATCACCTCTGGAGCCAGACTGCTAATTGATAAGATGAACTTGTAAACTTGTTATCTTAAGTACTGTAATCCTATTGTGGCCTGTCAAAGGACAGTGCTCTCTATCTAAATGTGTGATGGGGGATTTTGTGCTTCCCCCCCTCTCCCCCTGGGAGTGCCCTGTGTGCATGTAACCTTAATAAAAAGCAGGCTGGGCATCCCAGTCCTGAGTTCTTGTTTGACCCTCAATTGCAGCGTTGACTCGTTTTTGTGGGCAGAAGGGTATCCTAGCTGTACTGCAGCTAAGGGAGATTATTCTATATTTGCGAGACTCATATAGAATACTATGGAAAGCAGCTTCTCCCCTCTTTAGCAATAGGGATCCAGGCTACTAAGCGGTCCATCTCTCAGCGAGACTAAGGGTAACCGTAACATTTGGCGGCAGCGGCGGGATTTTCCTGGATTTCCTAGGAGAGGTACAGAATGGATGGAGAGCGCTTACGAAAAATTGAAGCGTACAACCCTAAAGGATTTACTTGAAAGCAGAGGGGGGTACGCCAGCAACCGGCCGAGGAGAGAGCTGATCGCAGAATTGACCGAACTGGATCAGAGCTTCACAATGGCGGAAACACCGACCACGATTAGTGACGAAAAAACCAGGATTGTTCGGGAAAGGCTCTCATTATACGGGCCGAACCCCTCCATGGAATTGGTACAGCAGTTGATGGCGGAGGCGGACGAGGATATACGAGAGACTCAAGCCCACAAACTCAACCTAGCGAACGCACACCGCAATGCTGAAGCCCCGCAGGTAATCATCCCTGTCGAAAATGCTGGGAGGCCCAAGATACCCTATGCAGCATTTCGACCCTTTCTAGAGAGCGAGACAGGGATTGATGAATATTTGGCGGACTTCGAAAGGCAATGTGCCCTGCACCAGATTCCCAACAGAGAGTGGCCCACGATATTGTCTGGGAAACTATCCGGGCGAGCCCTGGAAGCCTTTCGTACTCTGGGTGCTGAGGAAGTGACACAGTATGAGCTAGTTAAGGAGACACTGTTGCGACGGTACGCTGTAACTCCGGATACGTATCGCCGACAGTTTCGGGGCACGGAAAAGAAGCCTAACGATACCCATATGGAATGGGCACACCGAATGCGGAGAGCGGCAAATCACTGCCTGAGCAGAAGTAAAGCGGTGACTGGGGAGGAAATTTTACAATTGTTTCTCTTAGAACATTTTTATAATGGCATGGAACAGCAAGGGAAGGAATGGCTGCGAGACAGGCGGCCTTCTACCTTAGAAGAAGCAGCCAAATTGGCCGATGAACATTATGACTCCCGTCTTCACGAACCCATGAACTACCGAGCTCCAGCACGGGTCGAACCCAGAGAGGTTTACCGTGCACCCCCTCGTGCTGAATTTCGAGCCCCGGTGCCCACAGGGCCCGTCCGACACTCAGGACCACCCAATAACAGCTCTGAGCGTCCCAGACCGACTTGCCACCTATGCAAGCAACCAGGGCATTTCATGGCTAGCTGCCCCCTTAATACGCACCAGACACCCAGGAATTACAATTACCCCTCTGGGTCCTATCGTCCGGCCCGGGCCCTCTGTGTTAACCAAGAGGCCCCTATGGAGGGATATGTGGGGCCGCTTCACGAGGCAGACCCTGTATATGCTGCCTCAGATAACCGCCAGCACCATCGGCAGAGGGTATGGCTCGAGGGGCGATCTACCGAGGGATTGCGAGACACAGGGGCTACTATCACGCTGGTACAGAGTCATTTGGTGCCAGAGCACAAGCGATCCGGACAGACTGTGGCCGTTAGAGTGGCGGGGGGGGATGTGTACAAAATTCCAACAGCTAAAGTGCATCTTGATTGGGGAGCGGGAAAGGGGGCTGTGAATGTGGGCCTAATGGATAATTTACCTGCCGAAGTACTACTGGGCAACGATTTGGGCCCCATGACTTCTGCCTATGCTCCAGTATGCAACAACGAGGCGGACCCAGTGACTACACGGGCCCAAGCCCGGATGGAGCGAGAGCTCTCACCAGTGCGGGAGACACAGGTAAGACCTACCCCGACCTTGCCTGACAGGTTAGGCCCCATACCCTGGGACACCCCAGATGCTTTCGAGGCAGAGTCTAAGACTGACCCGACCTTACAAAAGTACCGGGAACGAGCAGAGACCGGAGGGGGTGGGGCAGATAACGAAACATTCTTATGGGAAAAAGGGAAACTATACCGCTGGACAGAGAAAAGGGGACAGCGTAGGCGACAGCTGGTAGTGCCCCACAAATACCGTCAAGAAATCCTCAAAATAGGCCATGACATCCCCTTAGCAGGCCACCTAGCCGTAACCCGTACCCTACACCGCATTACTCACACGTTCTTTTGGCCAGGGGTGCACGCTGACGTTAGAACTTACTGTAACACCTGCGATGTGTGTCAACGAGTAGGAAGGCGAGGCGATCACCCTAAAGCCCAGCTAGTAAATATGCCCATTGTAGAGGAACCCTTCAGCCGGGTTGCTATTGACCTAGTGGGACCACTGGCTACCCCTAGTCCCTCCGGTAAGCGCTACATTCTTACCGTAGTGGACTACGCTACCAGGTACCCAGAGGCTGTCGCCCTATCCAACATACAAGCGGATACGGTAGCGAATGCACTAGTACAGGTGTTCTCCCGGGTAGGATTTCCAAAAGAAATCCTATCCGACCGAGGCACCCAATTTACGGCTGAATTAACCCAACAACTCTGGCAGGTTTGCAAAATTAAGTCCCTCCTGAGCTCCCCATACCACCCCCAGACGAACGGGCTGTGTGAGAGGTTCAATGGGACCCTCAAGCAAATGCTCAAGACGTTCACTCAGGAATACCGAGACTGGGAACGCTTCCTGCCGCACCTCCTATTTGCTTATCGGGAGGTGCCCCAGGAAACGACAGGGTTCTCTCCCTTCGAGTTGCTCTACGGAAGAAAGGTACGGGGACCCCTAAACCTGATCCGGGAGCACTGGGAGGGAGAGATGGAGGCTGACGGTATCCCCATTGTGCCATACGTGCTGGAACTCAGGGACCGAATGGAGCAATTAGCCAAATCCGTGCGGGCTAATCTCCAGTTGGCCCAGAGAAGACAGAAAGTATGGTACGATCGGGGGGCCCGAAAGAGAATCTTCACCATAGGACAAAAGGTGTTAGTACTTAAGCCGGTGAAGACAGACAAATTGCAGGCGTCCTGGCAGGGTCCCTACCAGATCGTAGAGAAAAGGGGAGACACCACTTATGTGATAGCTAGCTGCCATGACAACAATCTTAGAAAGACATTCCATGTAAACATGCTCAAGGAATATTTTGAGCGACCAGAGAACGTGACGGCCGTATGTTGTTCCCCTCAGGAAGACCCCGACAGTTTACCCATTCCAGACCTATTAGAAAAGAGTCTCCCCACAGGTATAGTGGCGCAGGTTCAGATAGGGGACCAACTTAGCCCCACTGAAAGGGAGCAGCTCAACCAACTCCTCCAGTCCAAACACCTCACCTTCTCCCCGAAGCCAGGGTACACTACTTTAACCACCCACCAGGTAGATACTCCGGGACAAGCTCCCTTGCGCCAGGCTCCGTACCGAATCCCCGAATCAGTTAGGACAGGAATGAAGAAGGAGATCGATGAGATGCTCCAGCTCAGGGTAATTGAGCCCTCCGATAGTCCATGGGCCTCCCCAGTTGTCTTGGTGCCCAAGAAAGATGGGACCACCCGGTTCTGCGTAGACTATCGGAGGCTCAATGAAAATACAGTGACGGACGCTTACCCTATGCCCAGGGTAGACGAGCTACTCGATCGTATAGCCAGGGGAAATTACCTGACCACTATTGACCTCTGCAAAGGTTACTGGCAGATTCCCCTGGCCCCGGAGGCTATCCCCAAGTCGGCATTCGTCACCCCATTCGGCTTATATCAGTTTAGGGTAATGCCGTTTGGGATGAAGAATGCCCCAGCTACATTCCAGCGCTTGGTGGATAGGCTCCTGGATGGCTTCCAGAGTTTTGCTTGCGCCTACCTGGACGACATAGCGATCCACAGTGAGTCCTGGGAGGACCACTTAGCTCATGTGGGAATGGTTCTGGATCAGATCCGGGCTGGTGGCCTGACTCTGAAGCCAGAAAAATGCCACTTTGGGATGGCCGAGGTACAGTACCTGGGTCACCGGGTGGGGTGTGGAAAGCAGCGACCAGAGCCGGCCAAAATAGAAGCTGTCGCCAATTGGCCCACCCCCATCACTAAGACTCAGGTCCTAGCCTTCCTGGGCACGGCAGGGTACTATAGACGGTTCGTACCAGACTACAGCACACTTGCCAAACCCCTGACTGACTTGACCAAGAAGAACTTACCTCGACAGGTCCTGTGGTCTCCCCACTGTGAAACGGCTTTCCAGGCTCTCAAAAATGCTCTAATTAACGCTCCTGTCTTGGCGGCCCCAGCCCTTAACAAACGTTTTATCGTCCATACAGATGCTTCCATGTTCGGGCTGGGAGCTGTCCTCAGCCAAGTAGGCGAAGATGGAGGGGAGCATCCAGTTGCCTACATCAGCCGGAAGCTCCTGCCCCGCGAAGTCAGCTATGCAGCGGTCGAAAAGGAGTGTTTGGCTTTGGTGTGGGCATTAAAGAAATTGACTCCCTATTTATATGGTCAGGAGTTCACTCTGGTCACCGACCATAACCCGTTGGTGTGGCTGAACCGGGTCTCTGGAGATAACGGCAGGCTATTACGTTGGAGCTTATCGTTGCAACCCTTCAATTTCACCATTACTTACAGACCTGGGAAACAGAATGGCAACGCCGACGGGTTGTCCAGACAAACCGACCTCAGCCCCGCATAACCAGCGGTCTGGACAGCCTTAGTCTGCCCCGAAAAGGGGTCAGACCGTGTCTGCCAGAGTGTTCCACAGAAAGGGAGCACTGTTACAGAAGCATTAGTTATTTTGTTGTGAAGAGCTTATTTCCCAGCAGCAATGCCTGAACCAGCAAGCCAGCGCCTAAGAAGGGCTCCAAGAAAACCGTAACAAGTATCATTTCATAAAGAGTTAACTCTTTTTTTTCAGCTTTTAGAAACTATTGCCTAAATACACATTTGCTGGCCTCAGCTCTAAGTTTAGGGATAACCAATCCCATTGTTTAATCACCTCTGGAGCCAGACTGCTAATTGATAAGATGAACTTGTAAACTTGTTATCTTAAGTACTGTAATCCTATTGTGGCCTGTCAAAGGACAGTGCTCTCTATCTAAATGTGTGATGGGGGATTTTGTGCTTCCCCCCCTCTCCCCCTGGGAGTGCCCTGTGTGCATGTAACCATAATAAAAAGCAGGCTGGGCATCCCAGTCCTGAGTTCTTGTTTGACCCTCAATCGCAGCGTTGACTCGTTTTTGTGGGCAGAAGGGTATCCTAGCTGTACTGCAGCTAAGGGAGATTATTCTATATTTGCGAGACTCATATAGAATACTATGGAAAGCAGCTTCTCCCCTCTTTAGCAATAGGGATCCAGGCTACTAAGCGGTCCATCTCTCAGCGAGACTAAGGGTAACCGTAACAATACTGTTACAGGACCTCCGGTAGGCGGGCCAAGGAGCAGGCAGCTGAAGTTAGGTGCTCCAGAATTGATGCTCTATTATTGGGCTTTTTTTGGATTAAAACCTGCTTGTTTTGCCCTTGAAGGACTCTTGCATAGCCTAAGTGCACTTTAGCCTTAGCACACAGGGTGCCCGGCACTTTTCGCACAGGCGACAGCCACTTCGCCCCCACCGCCAGTCCATCAGCACGTGGAAGTGCGCATAAATGCAGCAAGAACCTGTAGAGCACCCGTCCCTTGCTGGCCGAACTATACCTACTGATCAGAGCCAAGTGGAGCTGCTAGCCTGATTTCGCTGAGCACAGGGGACTATCTTACCAGAGCACCATGGTGCACAATATTGGCTCTGAGGGACACTGGACGGAGCAGACGGTGGTGAGCGGTCAGGGTAACATACTCCTGATAGTAATCTAAGGAGAGTAGGCCAGATTGATTGGTGAGATAATTGGACCACATAAGTACAGTCACACGCGGCCGCTGGACAGAAAAGCTGAGTGCTTCACTAAGGCGCGAAAAGACGCCATCTTGCTCGGTATTGTATGTTTATTTAAATGTAAAAGAGCCGTTTTCTTTGGGGCATGCCCCGCAAAAGGCCCTTTTAAGGGCTGGTAAGGTAAAAGAGCTGTTAACTTTTTATTTTAGAATAGGGTAGGGCATTTTTTTATTTTGGGGGGCTTTGTTATTTTTTTAGGGGGTTTAGAATAGGTGTAATTAGTTTAAAATTCTTGTAATCTTTTTTTGTAATTTAGTGGGGTTTTTTGTTATTTAGTTTAGTTGATTTAAACGTAGATAATTGTAGATAGTTTAGTTAATTAATTTATTGATCGTGTAGTGTTAGGTTTAATTGTAACTTAGGTTAGGATTTATTTTACAGGTAATTTTGTAATTATTTTAACTAGGTAGCTATTAAATAGTTATTAACTATTTAATAGCTATTGCACCTAGTTAAAATAAATACAAAGTTGCCTGTAAAATAAATATAAATCCTAAAATAGCTACAATATAATTATTCGTTATATTGTAGCTATTTTAGGGTTTATTTTACAGGTAAGTATTTAGCTTTAAATAGGATTAATTTATTTAATAAGATTTATTTTATTTCGTTAGATTTAAATTATATTTAACTTAGGGGGTGTTAGGGTTAGGGTTAGACTTAGCTTTAGGGGTTAATACATTTATTATAGTAGCGGTGAGGTCCGGTCGGCAGATTAGGGGTTAATACTTGAAGTTAGGTGTCACAGATGTTAGGGAGGGCAGATTAGGGGCTAATAAAATGTATTATAGGGTTTTTGAGGCGGGAGTTAGGCGGTTTAGGGGTTAATACATTAATTATAGTGGCAGCGAGGTCCGGTTGGCAGATTAGGGATTAATAAGAGTAGGTAGGTAGGTAGCGGCAACGTTGGGGGGGGGGGCAGATTAGGGGTTAATAAATATAATATAGGGGTCGGCGATGTTAGGGGCAGCAGATTAGGGGTACATAGCTATAATGTAGGTTGCGGCCGTGTACGGAGCGGCAGATTAGGGATTAAAAATAATATGCAGGGGTCAGCGATAGCGGGGGTGGCAGATTAGGGGTTAATAAGTGTAAGGTTAGGGGTGTTTAGACTCGGGGTACATGTTAGGGTGTTAGGTGCAGACTTAGGAAGTGTTTCCCCATAGGAAACAATGGGGCTGCGTTAGGAGCTGAACGCTGCTTTTTTGCAGGTGTTAGGTTTTTTTCAAGCTCAAACTGCCCTATTGTTTCCTATGGGGGAATCGTGCACGAGCACGTTTTTGAAGCTGGCCGCGTCCGTAAGCAACGCTGGCATTCAGAGTAGAAGTGGCGGTAAATATGTCTGTATGCTCCCTTTTTGGAGCCTAACGTAGCCCTTCAGAGAACTCTCAATACCAGCGTTGTTTAGAAGGTGCGGGGGGGGAAAAAGCATGCGTAGCTAACGCACCCCTTCTAACGCAAAACTCTAAATCTAGGTGTAAATTTTACAACAGGATTTTGAATCATGCTCGAGCACAACACATGACCACTTGTAATACAAGCAGAATGAAGATATATATATATATATATATATATATATATACAGTAATACAGTATATGTGTGTGTGTTTGTGTGTATAAAATGCACAAAGTGTAAGTGTAACAAAACTCTCATATCATGCAGTGCTATACTGAACTGGACTGATCTCTCCTTCATATATAGAAATGAGAGAGATCTCACAGTGCTGCAGAGTTCCGCCCTTTTTCTTTTGAGCATTCAGTGAGTTCAGCCCCTGTGAAGTCTACACTACAATTTCTCTCCAAGCTGGAGAATCATTTGATCATCAGGCCCTCGGAGAGGCCAGTGAGCCATAGTCAGCATTAAGGTATTACAGCCAGTAATAAGATAGGAGCAGGGTCACTAGAAAGGTCAGAGGTTAGAGAGCAAGAGTCAGTGCTAGGTATTACAGCCAGTAATAAGATGAGAGCTGGGTCAGTAGAGAGGTCAGAGACAAAGTCAGCACCAGGTATTACAGCCAGTAATACGATGGGAACAGGGTCAGTAGTGAGGTCAGAGGTAAGAGAGCCATAGTCAGCACCAGGTAGTACAGTCAGTAGCAAGATGAGAGCAGGATCAGTAGAGAGGTCAGAGGTTAGAGAGCCATAGTCAGCACCAGGTAGTACAGTCAGTAGCAAGATGAGAGCAAGATCAGTAGAGAGGTCAGAGGTTAGAGAGCCATAGTCAGCACCAGGTAGTACAGTCAGTAACAAGATGAGAGCTGGGTCAGTAGAGAGGTCAGAGACAAAGTCAGCACCAGGTAGTACAGTCAGTAACAAGATGAGAGCATTGTCAGTAGAGAGGTCAGAGGTTAGAGAGCCATAGTCAGCACCAGGTAGTACAGTCAGTAACAAGATGAGAGCAGGATCAGTAGAGAGGTCAGAGGTAAGAGAGCCATAGTCAGCACCAGGTAGTACAGTCAGTAACAAGATGAGAGCAGGGTCAGTAGAGAGGTCAGAGGTTAGAGAGCCATACTCAGAACCAGGTAGTACAGTCAGTAATAAGATGAGAGCTGGGTCAGTAGAGAGGTCAGAGACAAAGTCAGCACCAGGTATTACAGCCAGTAATAAGATGGGAGCAGGGTCAGTAGAGAGGTCAGAGAGCAAGAGTCCGCACCACGTATTACAGCCAGTAATAAGATGGGAGCACGGTCAGTAGAGAGGTCAGAGACAAAGTCAGCACCAGGTATTACAGCCAGTAACAAGTTGGAGCAGTGTCAGTAGATAGGTCAGAGAGCAAGAGTCAGCACCAGGTATTACAGCTAGTAATACGTTGGAGCAGTGTCAGTAGAGAGGTCAGAGCCATAGTCAGCACCAGATATTACAGCAAATAATAAGGCAGGAGTATGATCAATAGGATATTGAGTAAGATGGCTGTATCTTCAATATGGCAATTATAGCGCCAACCACTTATCTGCATTTCACAACCTGGCACAGATGACCTTGTGCAGGGTTTTATAGTGACCACCAGTAAGTTACCTCACTGCATCCTGTGACCCTGAAGGGGAGGGAGGTTGGGGGAGAGATGCAGATGAAGAAGGGAGTGGGAGAATAGAGGGAAAGGGAGAAAGCGGGTCGAGAATTGGGGTGTTAGGGCACTGGGGAGATACAAACATATTCTGGTTGCCTGGAACTACTTCACTCCCTCAGATGTGGTTAAACTGTGCACATCTTGTTATTTCAGAGCTCCAATAACACTTTGGGGTTAAACTTCACCACGTGCACTTTACCAACGTCTCCAATTAATGTCCAGATATTAAAGTAAAATTTACTGTAGATGTTTACAAAGTACAAAGCAGCTGTTCCTGCAGACAAAGATGAAGGGGGCGGAACTGTGGTCATTTGAGTTACTACTTTCATTCTTAATAAGAAAAGGAAGTGAATTGTTTTCCATATAAAACAGAACTTGTGCATTGCACACAAGATCATGAAATCAGTGACCCGTCAGCAAATTTGTACTATTAGTAAATATCTAAAAACAGATCTTAGCTCCAGGGAGTTTTCTCTCTGATAAACATCAGATCAGTTATTTAGGGCTTTATTAATCAATATTAATCAGGTAACTGAACCGGGAGGTTTACACCCAGGGGTTCCTGTGTAGCTGGTTACTTGTTACGCAACCTTTTTCTCATTTCCTTTGCGCTGCACATGATTTACTTTCTTCTGTTAAATTTAAATAGGTATTTTTGGCACAAATTAAAGGGGCAGTAAAGTCAAAATAAACTTTCATAATTCAGACAGAGCAAGCAATAGTAAACATCTTTCCAATGTACTTCTATTATCTAATTTCCATTCTTCTACTGGTATCCTTTGTTGAAAAGTATACCTATGTAGGCTCAGGAGCAACAGTGCCCTACTGGGAGCTAGCTGCTGATTGGTGGATGCATATATATGCCTCTTGTCATTGACTCACCCTATGGGGGATATTTATCAAGCTGTCAACTTTGTTGAATTTGACGCCACCAATACCCTCGCCTAACGTCACCTAACATCGCGGCCGCGGACCTGAATATGATCTCCATATTTATAAAAAAGCCGGCAAAAAGCCGCGCACCAAGTACGGGGCGATGAGCATCGGAATGTTGTTAACTAACAGTCATCAATCTCGGTCTATTCGGCTTTTTACCAACTTTTTTTATACCCTGTTACTAAACGCTGCCACTATACTAAAATGTTTAACCCCTATCCCGCTGCTCCCCGACCCTGCCGCAACCTAAATAAAATTATTAACCCCTATCCCACTGCTCCCCAACCCTGCCGCAACCTAAATAAAGTAATTAACCCCTATCCCGCCACTCCCGGACCCCGCCGCCACCTAAATAAATGTATTAACCCCTATCCCGCCACTCCCGGACCCCGCCGCCACCTAAATAAATGTATTAACCCCTATCCCGCCACTCCCGGACCCCGCCGCCACCTAAATAAATGTATTAACCCCTATCCCGCCGCTCCCGGACCCCGCCACCACTAAATAGATGTATTAACCCCTAAACCTCTGGCCTCCCACATCACTACCACTAACTAAACCTATTAACCCTTAAACTGCCAGCCCCCCACATCGCCATGAACTTAATTTATCTATTAACCCCTAAACCTAACAACCCGATAACTTTAAATTAAAATTAAAACATCCTTATCTTAAAATAAATTTAAACTTACCTGTAGAATTAAAATAAACTATTTTTAAACTATTAATTAACCTACCCTATTTTACTACACTTAAATTTAACTACCAAATAAATTAACTAAATTACATATTAAGAAACCCTAATACTACTCAAATTATTTAAATCTACTCTTAAACCTTATTAAAAATTACTAAATTACAAAAAACCCCGCTAAGTTATAAAACATAAAAACACTAAATTACAAGAGAAAAAAAAACACATTATCAAAAATAAAAAAGAATTACACCTAATCTAATAACCCTATCAAAATTAAAAAGCCCCCCCAAAATAAAAAAACCCATAGCCTACAATAAACTATCAATGGCCCTTAAAAGGGCCTTTTGTGGGGCATTGCCCCAAAGAAATCAGCTCTTTTACCTGTATAAACCTAACACTAACCCCCGACGATCCACTTACAGTTATTGAAGTCCCGCTTGAAGGATCCATCCAGCAGGCAAGAAGTTTTCATCCGGGCGGCAAGAAGTCTTCATCCGGGCTGCCTCTTCCATCTTCATCCAGCCGGCGAAGTTTTCATCCAGACGGCATATTCTATCTTCATCCATCCATCGGAGCGGGTCCATCCTGAAGACATCCGGCGCGGAGCTCCTCTTCAATAAAGTAACCGCCGTAAACTGGAACTTGCATGCAAATGACATCATCCAAGATGGCGTCCCTTGCATTCCTATTGGCTGAAAGGTTCCAATCAGCCAATAGGATTAGAGCTGCTAAAATCCTATTGGCTGTTCCAATCAGCCAATAGGATTGAGCTCTCATCCTTTAGGGGTTCATACATTTATTTAGTGGCGGTGGGATCCGGGAGCGGCAGGATAGGGGTTAATAACTTTATTTAGGTTGCGACGGGGTCCGGGAGCAGCGGGATAGGGATTAATACATTTTATTTAGGTTGCGGCGATGTCGGGGTGGCAGATTAGGGGTGTTTAGACTCAGGGCTTATGTTAGGGTGTTAGGTGTAAACGTAACTTGTTTTCTACCATAGAAATCAATGGGATATCTGGAAGCATTGAACATAAGCTTTCGCTGCTTTAAGACTCCCATTGATTCCTATGGCATCCGCAGCCTCCAGGGTGGCTTATTGAAAACCAGGTATGCTGGGCCGGAATAGCCGCAAGCGTACCGGTTAACTATTTGATAACTTTGAAAAAGTGTCAAATAGTGACGAATGTGTATTCGGAACATCTGTAATGACGTAAGCATCGATCTGTGTCGGAGTGAGACCGGCGGATCATATGTTACGTCACAGATTTCAACTTTTGAAGGTTTGTAGGCTTTGATAACAAGGTCGGATCAATTATGCAACAATTACGCTGCGGAATTCCAGCGTATTTGTGGTTGACGGCTTGATAAATATCCCCCTATGTGTTCAGCTAGCTCCCAGAAGTGAATTGCTGCTCATTCAAACAAATTTGAATATAGAAGTAACATTGAGTGTCAGGTCCCTTTAATGCTTAGGATGAGCAATTGTAGAAGCCCACAGGGTACTTACTGCATTTAAAAGGACATAACATCCAAAACTGGAGTGTGCATGAGATGAGTGCAATAGTAGAAGGTTTCTAGTAAAAGCTATCACAGTTCCATATCTTCCAGCATTTCCTAGAGAGTATAATGTGCTATATATACCCTGTTCACCAGCATTTAAACAACACGCCTGCCCAGGGAGCTGTGTGCTTTTAATTGTATAGGGGGATGGCACAAATTAAAGGGACAGTCAAGTCAGAATTAAAGCTTCATGATTCAGATAGAGCATGTCATTTTAAACAACTCTCCAATTAACTTTTAGCATCAAATTTGGTTTGTTCTCTTGATATTCTTTGTTGAAAGCTAAACCTAGGTAGGATCATATGCTAATTTCTAAGCCCTTGAAGGCCGCCTCTTTTCTCAATTTATTTTGACAGTTTTTCACAGCTAGACGGCGCTTGTTCATGTGTGCCATATAGATAACATTGTGCTTACTCCAGAGGAGTTATTTATGAGTCAGCACTGATTGGCTACAACACAAAACTGATAAAAAGAACTGTAATAAGGGGCAGACTGCAGAAGCTTAGATACAAGGTAATCACAGAGGTAAAATGTATATTAATATAACCGTGTTTGTTATGCAAAACTGGGGAATGGGTAATAAAAGGATTATCTATATTTTTAAACAATTACAATTCTGGAGCAGGCTGTCCCTTTAAGAGTTACTTACTGACACAAGCTAGAAGCTTTTGCTAACGTGTTTGCAGGGGCAACATTCAGCCACAAGCAACAGCAGACAGTGAGTTGCACACTATCCTCAAACAAATTAAAAAATATTAATGCGAGGGAGGTTTAGTACAATATTTTGGCCAGATCATATGAGCTTATCTGTCAGCATCAATGAGACCTGTTCTTATACAGTTTAATATGTGATGCATTTGGGGGGCGGAGCCAGTCATAGAAGGAGCAGGACGTACATTTAATGGGCTCCTAAAAAAAAATTTAATTTGAAGGTATAAATACCAAATTACAGCAACCAGTCTGCTCTTAATCTTCACCTGGGCAGAGCAAGGTATATAAAAAGGTGTTTCAGGACACTTTCAATATTTATTACGGCTTTTATTTGATAAGCCAGAGACATGAAGAGAACAACCGCACCAGCTAAACAGCACACTCTGGAATCCGTGCGCCTCATGCAGACTAGCTGGAAACAACCAACTCAGCAGCGGTAATCAGGAGTCTGGATGAGTGCAGGCTACCAGCGGCTGAAAAATTCCCCCTAAAGTGGCAGAGGGACTGTTTTTACTACTTTCGAGGATCTCTGAATAATACTGTCTGCGTGGCTGCTGGGGATTACTGACACCCAAGATGGCGACTATCTCGTGGAACGAGAAGACACTGCAGCAGCTACATGCTCAGTTCCTTCAGCTAAAACCAATCCTCCTAACTGTGCTGGAGAGGAACTTTCTACCTAATAACTACCCAACGCTATTATAGGAACCGGGTGCTCCCTGTGATGACGCCATTGGTAAGAATACTGTGATAGTTTTCAGCAAGAGCATGCAAAACGGAGCCATGCTGTTTGGGAGCGAGGAAGTTTCTCACAAGCTGGGCACCTCAGTTGGGACCATCCCAGGTGTTCACATGAACTTGTCTGCACCAATACAAATTTATTTGGCACAAAGGGGCAGTGATGCAGCTAGTTTGGAGATGGGCTATCTGGAAGCTTTGAAGGTGAGGAGACATTGCGATAACGTGTCTTTGGGACATATTACTGCTGTCTTTGATGTGGCTTGGTGCTCCGGCATAGGCTGAGGACTAATTACCATACAAGTGACCGAGACATTGGAGACAGTAAGAACGTAGACTTGCACTAATGTATCTCAAGTCACATACGGTCAATCAGGGCAGCGGATCTTCTCTAAACTAGTGACTTTTATCAGACTACTACCACAAGTGAACTGCATGGTAACAACTGAGACTAGCATATACTGTAAACGATACATATATTTGTTTTATATGTCATTACACATAATCTGTAATATGTTTGGATGATTTATCATGAGCTATGTTAAAATGTTTCCTTATACTCCCTTGCATATTTCTGTGCAGGACCCGATAGTGCATACGTAGCCCAGCTACAGATAGTCACTCCAACAAATATCGTTTTAAAATGTCTCTGTGTAGCTTTAACGGAGATATGCACAGTTCCATTAGTTTTTATGATGTTGAGTCATGTTAATTGTATATGATATCTATATTAGCTCCTGTTTTCATTGTATATGTTGAGAATTCTTTACAGGGAAGCCTCCCTAGCTATATTATATCCAGGCTAAGTTAGGAATTTAATGTCTGACACCCTAAATAATCCGCCACAGCTAAGACACTTTCATTCCTTATATTATACAGTGTGCGGATATTTGTAGCCGTGCTTGTGTTTCCCCTCACTGTAGTACAGCTAATTATATTTGAGTGCCTATAATCTTCTGAGCAGTGAGTCTATGAGTTGAGTGAACCATTGCTTTAGTATACTGGGGTCATTTTGATTCATGCGATCAGCGGCCGAGATCGCAGGTAGAAGTCAGGGCAATCTCTCGCTTTGTGCCCCACAGAAATTATAACAGTGTAAACCTACTCTACCTCACTTTGACATTTTCACACTACACTCAATGTATTCACTTTAATATTTCAGTCTGGTACATCTTAGCAAAAGCCTGCTATGTATTAACATATGCTCTCTACATAGTTTGTTGTTATTTGTAATTTAGTGTCTTCCTATTGTTGGATATAGAGCTTCTGCTCAAGAAACTGATATCACTCCTATCGTAAAAGTTAGAACTAGGCTCTCACATGCCAGAAATACTATTACCTTACTAGGTAGCCAGTCTATTTTTATTTCCCCCCCGCTTACTATTATGTTTATAAGGTTTATATATGATTACATTGTCCTGTTCCTCTACAGTCTGTCCACTCAGTATTTGCTGCCTATCATATTTACTTTGTTACCTCCTCTCCAACCCATAATGAGCTCTTTAGCATTTAAACCTTATATACTACTTATTTTATCTACAACCTATTTACTCCCTTAGTAAGTACTCTAAATATCAAGCTACTGACTTCGCCTACTTTCTCTAGATCAGCAGGACTGATCAATAATACTAGCTGGATGAGCCTATAATCTCTACACACACCCTGATTTCTTTACAGTTCCATTTGCTCTCCTCCCCAGCTTAGTGACATTATACAATCAGTGCTTTATACCTTGAAAGTCTTCTTTGGCATATATTCTACCCACAGTATCTATTTTACTACCTCCCCCCCCCCCCCCTGCTACTACACTACTCTATAATATGTCTCCTAGCTTTAGGAGAATTAAAAAAGCGGTTTCTCTTGTCTATATCGCACCTCCCTCCACCCCTTGATACCTCTCTCTAATCCAAAGTGCATAATAATACGGAACCCACCTATTTTAATCAGACTACTGGATCTATCTGACTTAATATGGTTCCTATTTAATATTATTAAGGAGGTTTGGATTTTGGATTATAGTACCTTTTTTTTCCCTTATCTACTTTAGTAATTTATATAACTTATGAGTAGTCCTGTGGATTCATTTGTATTCCTAGTTATTACCCCTCATGTCCTATGTTGTAAGAATCTTCAGGACCTCAGGAACAAAAATTGCTATTAAATTTAAAAAATAGAGGTTTATCATTGAGATCCAAAAGTGGTCTCCTTGGTTACAAGTCCCTTCTTTCGCTTCATTATTTCCTGTTACTTTTGTTGGCCCAAGAGTAATCTATTATGCCATATAGAAGGTTCCTGAAAGAGTAGCATCTTACCTGTTTAATGTTTGCAAACTATGTAAATTGTTGGCTATACGTCTCTTACATGTTTATTTTATTACTCCTGTACAATTGTAGCCTTATCTCATGTGACATAAGAATGTGTTATTATGATCCATGTATGTCTTTAACTAAACCTCAATAAAAATATTATAAAAAAAAAATAAAAATAAAAAAAAATATGTGATGCATTTAAAATCAGTTGTACTGTGCACCAAGCCTTTGCAAACTACACAGAAGTACCTGGGAATGCACCACATATTCATTAGAGTAAATGTTTGCTTTTTTTGTGGTCTGGTGACTGTTTTCTCTTTATCCTATGAGCACAATGTCATTTTATTTAGTTGCTATTTTATTTAGTTTCAAACCAAATTTCCACCAAAGCGCAGCTGTGACACTGCAGAAAATCATATAATAAAGAAACTGTGAAAGTCAGTTTACCAGGATATTAGCTCAATGTTAAAGGGACATGGGAGTCAAGACAATACTTTCATGATTCAAATAGAATGTACAGTTATAAAAAAACATTTACTTTTCTTATCAATTTTACATTTTTACATTCCTGTAATCATTCATCCAAAACAAGTATGTATAATGTCTACTAGATTCCTTCAAGATGCTGTAGATTCTATGGCCCATATTTATGAAAGGTCTTGCGGACCTGATCCAACACTGCAGATCAGGTCCGCAAGACCTCGCTGAATGCGGAGAGCAATACGCTCTCCGTATTCAGCATTGCACCAGCAGCTCACAAGAGCTGCTGGTGGAACGCCGCCCCCTGCAGACTCGCGGCCAATCGGCCGCCAGCAGGGAGATGTCAATCAACCCAATCGTACTCGATCGGGTTGATTTCTGGCGATTCCTGTCCGCCTACTCAGAGCAGGCGGACAGCGTTATGGAACAGCGGTCTTTGTGACCGCTGCTTCATAACTGCTGTTTCTGACGAGTCTGAAGACTCGCCAGAAACACGAGCCTTCAAGCTCCTTACGGAGCTTGTTAAATGGGCCCTATTGCCTAAAGCAGCTACAAACTAGACAGAGATTGCTTAGAACAATGCACAAACTCATATTTCAGTTGGCCACAGTTAAAAGGAACAGTCCACACCAGAATTTGTATTGTTTAATAAGAAAGATAAACCCTTTATACCCTTTCCCCAGTTTTGCATAACCAACACATTTTTATTAAAATACTTTATACCTCTGTGATTACCTTGTATCTAAGCCTCTGCAGACTGCCTCCTTATCTCAGTGCTTTTGACAGATATGTAGTTTAGCCAACCAGTGCATAATGCTAAATAACTCCATGGGAGGGAGCACTATGTTATCTATATGACACACATGAACTAGCACAGTCTAACTGTGAAAAACTTTCAAAATGCTCTGAACTAAGAGGCAGTTTTCAACGGTTTAGAAATCAGTAAATTTAGTAAATTGGAAAGTTGTTTAAAATTGCATGCCCTATCTGAATCCTGAAAGTTTAGTTTTGACTTTACTGTCCCTTTAAAGGTATATAAAATAATTTATTTAGATCATACAATCAAATAAATAAGTTCAGATTTACTTCAGTTATCAAATTTACTTCTTTATTTTGGTCTGGAAATGCAGGTAGGTATGCTCAGAAGTGTGCACATGCCTGGAGCACTATGTGGCTGCAATTTTGTGAGAATGCTTTAAACAGTTATACATTGTGCAAAAGCTGCCGCCATCTGCGCTCAAAAGCCTTCTTGCTAAACTACTGCCATATTGTTCTTCAGACGCTACCTATGTATTCTTCAACAAATAATATCTTGAGAACAAAGCATAACTGATAATTGAAGTAAAAAGTAAACTTTTGTTTGCTTTCTCTGAATTATGACATTTTTAAATGTTTTTATATATTTATTTCTATTTATGTCCATATCTATACATATACAGGTACAATTCCCTCAAAAATGCAAACTAATTCTGAAATCCAACTTTTAAAAAATGTTTTAAAGATAAAATGATCAAAAATTTCTATTTTTCCCTGCCTGTAAGTCGCAGCCTTCTCTGCCGGTGCCTTTGTTTTTTGTGTTCTAAATTGCAAATAATAGTTTATATTTCTTTTAAACAAAAATAATCTTTCTGGTTACAGTACTGTACTCTCTGAGAGTGCATTTAAACATTACATAAATTTAATCTGTAATGTCTATGGAGTGTACAATTTTTAATTTGTATTGTTTTGTGTGATTCTTAATGTAAAAACATCAATAAAAAACCAACAAACAAAAAAAACATTTAAACCTAAATGACATAAGATATTGTTGTTTACACTCAGTCCCATCCCCTCTGCAAACTGTCCCATTTTACAGATGCAAAAATCCCATGACCCTGTAACATGCTCAGCGCTGGGTGCTCACTGGCTCTCACAGGAAGCTGTGCTGTCCCCAGAATCACAGGCAGTTAACCCCAGACAGGCCTGGGTGCAAGGCCCATAGGGAAAATTACAAAACAAATTAATACAACACACAGAGAAAGTCCAGCACTCACCTACAAGCTCTCAGCTAAGATTAAAAGCAAACATGGAAAGGTTAATTACTGCATCTGGCTAAATGGGACAAGCCCAGGTACCTCGTCAAGGTCCTTTCCAATACCTGGGACCCTACAACAGCCACACAATGCAAGCTCTCAAATCCAAACAAACTGGGTACAAGTGAAGGGTGCACAGGCTTATGTAATCACCCTAGACATATACAAAACATACAGACTAGACTGGGTACACATCCCATGACCCTTCAACATGCTCAGCCCTGGGTGCTCACTGGCACGCAAAGGAAGCTGTGCTGTCCCCAGAGTCACAGGCAGTGTGACTCTGGGGACCTTGAAGAGGTTGAGAGAGAGCAAAAGAGAGGGGAGAGAGAAAGTAAAATAGAGGGGGGGGGGGGGGAGAGCAAGGGGTGGGACCGCTGTACCGCAAAAAATGGCCCGTGTGAACGGGCTTTAGGACTAGTATATATATATATATATATATATATATATATATATATATATATATATATATATATAATGCATTTGCTGAAACATACTATACACACGCACATATATATATATACACACACACTCGGCGATAAGCCTGCCCAGAGGGCAGTCTGTGTTTAAAAAATACAAACCCCCAAGCTAAAGTTACAAAAAATAAAAAAAGTAAAATTACAGAAAAAAATTTAAACCTAAACTAATACCCCTATAAAAATTTTAAAAAAAATCACCCTTAAATAAAAACACCCCCTAATCTAATACTAAACTACCAATAGCCCTTAAACGGGCCTTTTGTAGGGCATTGCTCTAAGTTAAACAGCTCTTTTACCTGTAAAAAATTACCAATTAACCCCTAACAGTAAAACTCCCCACCCACCAACCCCCCCAAAATAAAAAACCTAACACTAAAAAAAACCTAAACTGCCCATTGCCCTTAAAAGGGCATTCAGCCCTAATCTAAAAAAGAAAAACACCCCAAAAATTAAAATAAAAAAGCCTAAAACTAAGCCCCAAATAGGTACTCACTGTTCCTGAAGTCCAGCGGAGAAGGTCTTCTTCCAGGCGGATCCATCATCTTCTATCTTCATCCAGAACAAAGGCGGCACGGAGTGGAGGTGCGGCCAACATTCCTTTGAGGATGCATTCGCAACTGGTGACAACGACAGACGTGTTACAAACGCGATTATAGTATAGATATATATAAATATATCATGCTTTTGCTGAAACATACTATACAAATGCACACACACATATATATATATATATAAAATACTTTTGCCTAAACATACTATAAACACGCACACACACACATATATATTTATAAATATATATATATAATGCTTTTGCTGAAACATACTATACACAGGCACACACATTTTTATATATATCATACTATTAACAAAAAAACACCTAACCGCCCGCATGAAGTATTAACAAAAAACCCATAAACGTCCACACGAAGTATTAACAAAAAAACACCTAACCACCCGCACAAAGTATTAAAAAACAACAACTAATTACCAGCACAAAGTATTTACCTCTAATCCACAAACTAAACAACAATGCAAATAACATAATTCAAATATTAACCCTTAAACCGCCAAACCCCCACAACACAAACTTCCTAATTACAATATTAACCCCTAAACTACAAAAACCTCCAAACACCAACTACCTAATTACAATATTAACCCCAAACCACCAACCCCCACAACGCAAAGAATTAATATAATCACTAAGCCCCCTAAACTAACACCTCCTAAGTTAAAACCAATAACATAAAATTAAAAAAATATATCTTCTTAATAAATTAATTAAAATTGAAACAAAAAAAACAAACTAACATACAATTAAAATAAAAAATCGTAACATTACTAAAAAAACAAAACCTAAGATAAAATTAAAATAAAAAAATCTAATTACAAAAAATAAAAAAAATCTAAATTTACAGAAAAAAACAACGAAATTATCCAAAATAAAAAAAATTAAACCTAAACTAATACCCCTATAAAAAAGCACCCCCAAAATAAAAACACTGTATAATCTAAAACTGAACTACAAATAGCCTTAAAAGGGCCTTTTGTAGGGCATTGCTCTAAAGCGATCAGCTCTTTTACCTAAATAAAGTACCAATTACCCCCTTAAAGTAAACCCCCACCCACACAACCACCCAAAATAAAAAACCTAAGCTACCCATTGCCCCTAAAGGGGCATTTGTATGGGCGATCAGCTCTTTTGCTGCCCATTAAAATAAAAAAGCCCTAATCTAAAAAATAAACCACCCAAAAAAAAACAAAAAAAAAAAAACTGTAAGTACCTATTTCAGGGTTAGACGTAGGGGGGGTTTGGGGGGGGGTTTTAGATAAGGGATTTTTTTATTTTTTAATGGGCACTAAAGAGCTGATGGCCCTTATAATGCCCATACAAATGTCACTTTAGGGGCAATGGGTAGCTTAGGGTTTTTTTATGTTGGGGGGATTGTGTGGGTGGGGGGTTTACACACACATTCATTTATATATATACATAATGCTTTTGCTGAAACATACTATACACAGGGCGGCACACAAACTGTATATACTATATATATATATATATATATATATATATATATATATACATACATAATGCTTTTGCTGAAACATACTATACACAGGCACACACACACACACACACACACACACACACATATATATACATATATATATATATATATATATATACATAATGCTTTTGCTGAAACATACTATACACAGACACACACACACACACACACATATATATATATATATATATATATATATATATATACATCAAAACAAGCAGCACTCCAAAGATCTTATATCCATATGTCACCTTTATTTAAGTGAACGTTTTCGGGCTACAAAGAACCCGTCCTCAGACTTACAAGGTTATGCAAACTTACCACCACGCTGTGTTATATCCACCACCAAACAAACAATGAACTACGCTCTCCACGTTAGATGCGCCTCCCCAGCGAGTGACGTCATCCGCCGTGGCAACGTAACAGGGACTGAAATAAAATGAACACATTTAGACAACTAATGCACAAATAAACAAACATAGGCAATACGCATCCTGTTATAATATCGGGCAATAGAAAAAATGGAAAAAATAGAAAAAATAACCTATAATAATGTTATGCAGTTCCTAGTGCCGTACCACACATGTCCCGGCGGTTACCATAGCAACCTATATCAACAATGTAGCACATTCAATGCGGCATATGTGGAGGGCAACATGAGAACTACAAACATATTGGTATAACATACTGCAACCAAAGGCATTGCTACAATAGACCATCTATATATGCAAGTACAGTAATCAATACCTAAACATACTAACAAAGGCCAATTTTATAATAGACGGCCCAGGAATTACCATATAGGACTAAAGCATAGGGGTAAGACAATTTTGTCTGCCAAAACTAACATAGGTTGCTAAATAATATAGAATAAACTCTATTAATTAACTATATGCCATACCAAAAAGAAAAATGAAAATAAATTAAAAAATAATAATAATTAGAATGATTCTGGACTCTCAACAGAGACATCCATTTTTAGCAGAGACTTATAAGAACACATGCCAGTCCAACTGAGTATTCAGTCCATAGGGAACCAGAGTATTCAACTCAAATGTCCATTTGGCTTCCCTTTGTAGCAGCATACGGTTCCTATCTCCTCCTCTTGATAATGGCGGTACATGGTCAATGATCGTGTATTTAAGATCCATAACAGTGTGCTTCATTTCCAAAAAATGTCTGGCTACTGGTTGTTCCGATGCCCCTTTCTTAATCGCTGTCTTAATAGCAGATCGATGATTTGCCATGCGTGTACGTAGGTCATCTGTAGTCTTCCCTACATAATATAGTCCACAGATACAGTGTAAGAGGTACACTATATGTGTAGTGGTACACGTCAGGCGGAATCTGTGTTTGTACATTTTGCGTTTGTGTGGATGAGTGAAGCATGATCCAGTTATCAATCCTCCACAAGTAGTGCAGCCAAGACATCGAAATACACCTGTTTTTTTTATGTCCAACCATGTAGCTGTTTTGTAGCTTTGTACAGGGTCAGTGTTAATCAATAAGTCCCGCAAGGACTTCGACCTTCTGTAACCCACCCTGGGTGGTTGTGAGCTATACAGAGGTAGGGATTTATCAGTATTGATGATCTTCCAATGCTTGTTTAAGATATCCATTAAGGGACCCTTATCCCCTGTAAAAGTAGTCACAAATGTCATTCTTCCATCCTCAATCTTAGGATCTCTATCTGGAAGTTGGCAAATATTGTCACATTGTTCTTTCAACAATTTATAAGGATAACTCCTTGTTCTAAACCGCTGTACCATCTCTTCCAATTGTAAATCTCTGTTACCTATTTCTGAGTTGTTCCTACTCACTCTCAGCAATTGCGATTTCGGCAATGCTCTCTTCAATGCCGGAGGATGGCAACTGGTGTAATGTAATAGGGAATTTCTGTCAGTTTCCTTTCTGTACAGTGTCGACTGGATTTTCCCATTCCCTTTATATAATCTAACATCCAGGAAATCGATTTGTGTTCTACTATGCACCATTTTGAACTTCAGAGCTACATTAGCCTCATTCAATTGTTGAAACCAAGTCTCCAGGTCCTCCAAAGTACCAGACCAAATGAGAAACAGGTCATCTATATACCTCTTAAAAAATCGGATGTTCTTGACCTGAAACAATGTCGTCCCAAACTCTTCAAAATGGGCCATAAACAAGTTGGCATACGATGGGGCCATATTCGACCCCATCGCCGTCCCTTTCCTCTGTAGGTAAAAAGATTGTTCAAATCTGAAGAAATTGGTAGTCAGACAAAACTCTAGAAATTGAAGTAGGATCTCCGGAGGGGGTCCAATGTAGGGATGTCTGCAGAGATGGAAGAAAACAGCTTGTAGTCCTTCTTCATGTGGGATTACAGTATATAGACTAGTCACATCTAGTGTGACTAGCCATATATCCTCGTCCAAATCCTCCAAATTTTGTAGCATCTCAAGAAGTGCCATAGAATCTCTCAAATAAGATGGTGTATGGTATACAATAGGCTGTAGAAATTTATCTACAAACGTAGCAAGAGGTTGCTGTAATGAGCCTATAGAGGACACGATTGGTCTTCCCGGTGGAGGAGAGATTCCCTTATGTATTTTAGGAAGGGTATATAGGACCGGAGTTCTGGGATATGTCACTAGTAGATAGAGATAAGTATCCCTATTAATGAACCCCTGGTCATATACCAATTTAGCATATTCATCCAGCTTTTTCTTGAATATTTGTGTAGGGTCACCAGTTAGTGGTCTATACGTATTCTCATCCGCAAGCTGTGACAAGATCTCTGTCCTGTAGTCCTTATAGTTAAGGATGACCACTGCCCCACCCTTGTCGGCCTCACGTATAATTAACTCTTTATTGCCTGATAGATTTCTTAATACCTTCCAGTCTTCCTTTGAGAAGTTATTGAAAGTCTCTCTTTGATGTGTACTAATAGAGTGATTCATATCATCCTGTATTAATCTCGTAAAGGTATTAATACTAGAATTGTTGAAAGGAGGGGTATATGTCGACTTTTTCTTCAGTTGGTCATATTCCATTTCAGATTCCCCAAATTTCTCCTTTAAAGAGAGTAATCTTTGAAATTTTTTGGTGTCAATATAGAACTCAAATGGATCAGTTCTGCTGGTGGGAACAAAAGTGAGTCCTCTATTTAAAATTTTAATTTCAGAGTCACTCAAGGGGTAATCACTCAGGTTGACTACTATGTTATTCGTCATTTCCGAGGGTGTAAGGGTGGTCTTCCCCTTGTACCCCCCTCTCCTTGTCTGCCCCCTCTTCCTCTGAAGTTTTTTGAGCGAGTTGTCACTCCTTGGGGGTGTTGGGGGTGTTGAGCTACCCTGTTACGTTGCCACGGCGGATGACGTCACTCGCTGGGGAGGCGCATCTAACGTGGAGAGCGTAGTTCATTGTTTGTTTGGTGGTGGATATAACACAGCGTGGTGGTAAGTTTGCATAACCTTGTAAGTCTGAGGACGGGTTCTTTGTAGCCCGAAAACGTTCACTTAAATAAAGGTGACATATGGATATAAGACCTTTGGAGTGCTGCTTGTTTTGATGTATTAATATTTTGGCTCTTAGCACCCAAGGCTCATACATACAGGATCTGGAGTGCACTTTGCTGGACATTTCTATTTGAACTTTTTTGTTTGCACCCGATTATAAGAATCAAAGTATTATCCTTGCTGCTGTTTTCATTCTTACATTTCTTTTGGGACATTATAATTTGGATATTATATTTGGATACATTATGACATCGGCTTTAACACCTGATATTACAGAGGATATTGGGGATATTGATACAATCCCTGGAGCCAGCACCTTCCATTTTACGGAAGCAGATGCAGAAGGGATTTTATTTGACAAATTAGCTCTACGCCCTGTTTTGGATAAACCAGCATATATCTATACACATCTATTAAAACTTAAACAAAAAGAAAAAGATCTAACTTTGCATGGGGCATACCTCTCAGAGTATTACCGCAGAGGTTTCATTCCTAGAGGATTTAGGATCAGGAATGTACCCACTTTGGGCAGAAACAATCCCTCATTTTGTGACAGATGGTGCAGCATTGAAAACAAATGCTCTTTAGATCTTGTACTACTTGTCATACAAGAAGTGGGGAGATTATTACAACTAATTAAGGCAGAGATTACAGCCTACGAATTACCAAATTTACCTAGATTGGAGGCTGACAGTACAGAGGATTGGATAAACAAACTCCAGAGCAAGCTTGAGAAATATGAAACTGATTTAATTCAGTTTAAAAATAAGAAATTGGAGGCTGTAATAAGTGACTATAGGGACAAAAGAGTCTATTTATGGCAATTGACGGCCAGTGAGAGACAGAGACAACACATTGTTAGGAGGAGACGGGCACGATACTATAAACCTCAGGATTTGACTACTGTAGAGAGCTCAGGGTCTGGTTCAGGCTCTGATACAGATCAACCACAGAATCCTACTCAGGTAGCTCAACACCCCCAACACCCCCAAAGAGTGACAACTCGCTCAAAAAACTTCAGAGGAAGAGGGGGCAGACAAGGAGAGGGGGGTACAAGGGGAAGACCACCCTTACACCCTCGGAAATGACGAATAACATAGTAGTCAACCTGAGTGATTACCCCTTGAGTGACTCTGAAATTAAAATTTTAAATAGAGGACTCACTTTTGTTCCCACCAGCAGAACTGATCCATTTGAGTTCTATATTGACACCAAAAAATTTCAAAGATTACTCTCTTTAAAGGAGAAATTTGGGGAATCTGAAATGGAATATGACCAACTGAAGAAAAAGTCGACATATACCCCTCCTTTCAACAATTCTAGTATTAATACCTTTACGAGATTAATACAGGATGATATGAATCACTCTATTAGTACACATCAAAGAGAGACTTTCAATAACTTCTCAAAGGAAGACTGGAAGGTATTAAGAAATCTATCAGGCAATAAAGAGTTAATTATACGTGAGGCCGACAAGGGTGGGGCAGTGGTCATCCTTAACTATAAGGACTACAGGACAGAGATCTTGTCACAGCTTGCGGATGAGAATACGTATAGACCACTAACTGGTGACCCTACACAAATATTCAAGAAAAAGCTGGATGAATATGCTAAATTGGTATATGACCAGGGGTTCATTAATAGGGATACTTATCTCTATCTACTAGTGACATATCCCAGAACTCCGGTCCTATATACCCTTCCTAAAATACATAAGGGAATCTCTCCTCCACCGGGAAGACCAATCGTGTCCTCTATAGGCTCATTACAGCAACCTCTTGCTACGTTTGTAGATAAATTTCTACAGCCTATTGTATACCATACACCATCTTATTTGAGAGATTCTATGGCACTTCTTGAGATGCTACAAAATTTGGAGGATTTGGACGAGGATATATGGCTAGTCACACTAGATGTGACTAGTCTATATACTGTAATCCCACATGAAGAAGGACTACAAGCTGTTTTCTTCCATCTCTGCAGACATCCCTACATTGGACCCCCTCCGGAGATCCTACTTCAATTTCTAGAGTTTTGTCTGACTACCAATTTCTTCAGATTTGAACAATCTTTTTACCTACAGAGGAAAGGGACGGCGATGGGGTCGAATATGGCCCCATCGTATGCCAACTTGTTTATGGCCCATTTTGAAGAGTTTGGGACGACATTGTTTCAGGTCAAGAACATCCGATTTTTTAAGAGGTATATAGATGACCTGTTTCTCATTTGGTCTGGTACTTTGGAGGACCTGGAGACTTGGTTTCAACAATTGAATGAGGCTAATGTAGCTCTGAAGTTCAAAATGGTGCATAGTAGAACACAAATCGATTTCCTGGATGTTAGATTATATAAAGGGAATGGGAAAATCCAGTCGACACTGTACAGAAAGGAAACTGACAGAAATTCCCTATTACATTACACCAGTTGCCATCCTCCGGCATTGAAGAGAGCATTGCCGAAATCGCAATTGCTGAGAGTGAGTAGGAACAACTCAGAAATAGGTAACAGAGATTTACAATTGGAAGAGATGGTACAGCGGTTTAGAACAAGGAGTTATCCTTATAAATTGTTGAAAGAACAATGTGACAATATTTGCCAACTTCCAGATAGAGATCCTAAGATTGAGGATGGAAGAATGACATTTGTGACTACTTTTACAGGGGATAATGGTCCCTTAATGGATATCTTAAACAAGCATTGGAAGATCATCAATACTGATAAATCCCTACCTCTGTATAGCTCACAACCACCCAGGGTGGGTTACAGAAGGTCGAAGTCCTTGCGGGACTTATTGATTAACACTGACCCTGTACAAAGCTACAAAACAGCTACATGGTTGGACATAAAAAAACCAGGTGTATTTCGATGTCTTGGCTGCACTACTTGTGGAGGATTGATAACTGGATCATGCTTCACTCATCCACACAAACGCAAAATGTACAAACACAGATTCCGCCTGACGTGTACCACTACACATATAGTGTACCTCTTACACTGTATCTGTGGACTATATTATGTAGGGAAGACTACAGATGACCTACGTACACGCATGGCAAATCATCGATCTGCTATTAAGACAGCGATTAAGAAAGGGGCATCGGAACAACCAGTAGCCAGACATTTTTTGGAAATGAAGCACACTGTTATGGATCTTAAATACACGATCATTGACCATGTACCGCCATTATCAAGAGGAGGAGATAGGAACCGTATGCTGCTACAAAGGGAAGCCAAATGGACATTTGAGTTGAATACTCTGGTTCCCTATGGACTGAATACTCAGTTGGACTGGCATGTGTTCTTATAAGTCTCTGCTAAAAATGGATGTCTCTGTTGAGAGTCCAGAATCATTCTAATTATTATTATTTTTTAATTTATTTTCATTTTTCTTTTTGGTATGGCATATAGTTAATTAATAGAGTTTATTCTATATTATTTAGCAACCTATGTTAGTTTTGGCAGACAAAATTGTCTTACCCCTATGCTTTAGTCCTATATGGTAATTCCTGGGCCGTCTATTATAAAATTGGCCTTTGTTAGTATGTTTAGGTATTGATTACTGTACTTGCATATATAGATGGTCTATTGTAGCAATGCCTTTGGTTGCAGTATGTTATACCAATATGTTTGTAGTTCTCATGTTGCCCTCCACATATGCCGCATTGAATGTGCTACATTGTTGATATAGGTTGCTATGGTAACCGCCGGGACATGTGTGGTACGGCACTAGGAACTGCATAACATTATTATAGGCGGATGACGTCACTCGCTGGGGAGGCGCATCTAACGTGGAGAGCGTAGTTCATTGTTTGTTTGGTGGTGGATATAACACAGCGTGGTGGTAAGTTTGCATAACCTTGTAAGTCTGAGGACGGGTTCTTTGTAGCCCGAAAACGTTCACTTAAATAAAGGTGACATATGGATATAAGACCTTTGGAGTGCTGCTTGTTTTGATGTATTAATATTTTGGCTCTAGCACCCAAGGCTCATACATACAGGATCTGGAGTGCACTTTGCTGGACATTTCTATATATATATATATATATATATATATATATACATAATGCTTTTGCTGAAACATACTATACACAGGCACACACACACACACACACACACACACATATATATATATATATATATATATATATATATATATATATATACCTAATGCTTTTGCTGAAACATACTATACACAGGCACACACACACACATATATATACATAATGATTTTGATAAAACATACTATACACAGGCACACACACACACACACATATATATACATAATGCTTTTGCTGAAACATACTATACACAGGCACACACACAGACACACACACACACACACACACACACACATATATATATATATATATATATATATATATATATATATATATATATACATAATGCTTTTGATGAAACATACTATACACAGGCACACACATATATATATATATATATATATACATAATGCTTTTGCTGAAACATACTATACACAGGCACACACACACACACATATATATATATATATATAATGCTTTTGCTGAAACATATTATACACAGGCACATACACACATATATACTAGAAAATACAGTGTTACTTCTTTTTGTGCCATATTTGTAATGCTTTGGGGAATAGGAGGCCGTTTACATTTAGCTGCTTATGGGACAGCATGCTAAAATACTGGACTGTCTGGTTAAATACTGGACACCTGGCAACCCTATATTACTTTAAAGGATTCCAAAACTTTCTTTTTATTGCACCAATTTAGCATCAATTTCATATACTACATGTTAATATATCATCACATACCTATTGTTTACATCAAACAAAGTTTCTGACCATTAGAAAAATTAAATTTTATTTTCTATGATGACGTCATATCAGCCAACCCTCAAATATGAGCCGTGCACGATCCAACTCACTTTCCAAAAGTATTTACTAGAATTCGTGAATCTCATTAACTGGCGATGTTGTCCAAATGCGCATTCACACTTTTATTCGTCGAAGCTTGATAATTCGGCCCCTAAATCTCCAATCAAACCTTAGATTATAAATGGAGCACAGAAATAGTAGCGTTACTGCTGTGTGTTAACATCACTTAAACACAAATAATATTGTCACTATTTTCGTCTCATATTTAGGGTTACAAGTGTCTAGTATTAAATCTAGTATTAAGTCTAGTATTAAATCTAGTATTAAATCTAGTATTAAATCTAGTATTAAGTCTAGTATTAAATCTAGTATTGTCTAGTATTAAATGTAGTATTAAATCTAGTATTAAGTCTAGTATTAAATCTAGTATTAGATCTAGTATTAAGTCTAGTATTAAGTCTAGTATTAAATCTAGTATTAAGTCTAGTATTAAATGTAGTATTAAGTCTAGTATTAAGTCTAGTATTAAGTCTAGTATTAAATCTAGTATTAAATCTAGTATTAAGTCTAGTATTAAATCTAGTATTAAATCTAGTATTAAATATTGTATTAAGTCTAGTATTAAATCTAGTATTAAATCTTGTATTAAGTCTAGTATTAAATCTAGTATTAAATCTAGTATTAAATGTAGTATTAAATCTAATATTAAATCTAGTATTAAATCTAGTATTAAATCTAGTATTAAATGTAGTATTAAATCTAGTATTAAGTCTAGTATTAAATCTAGTATTAATGTAGTATTAAGTCTAGTATTAAATCTTGTATTAAGTCTAGTATTAAATCTAGTATTAAATCTAGTATTAAATCTTGTATTAAGTCTAGTATTAAATCTAGTATTAAATCTAGTATTAAATGTAGTATTAAATCTAGTATTAAGTCTAGTATTAAATCTAGTATTAAATGTAGTATTAAGTCTAGTATTAAATCTAGTATTAAATCTAGTATTAAATCGGACAGTCCCCTATTTTAGCTGGAGGTCCAATAAAATCATCACAAAAGTACTGGACACTTAAAGGGACTTGAAACCCAATATATATGAGCAGCTACCAATCAGCAGCCAGCTCCCAGCCCCTGAGCTTACTTAGGTATGCTTTTCAACAAAGGATACCAAGCCCTGAATTACAAGTTTTGCGGTATGGTGCGGTATGGCTATACTGCTGAGAAATTGTCCATTTGCAGGTAAACCGTATTACAAGTTGCGGCGGTATTACTATACCGCAAGCATTTTAGCCTGTAACGCAATGATCCATTCTGCACTCAAAAAATGCCACCCTCCCACATCGCAAATACTATAATAAACGTATTAACCCTTAATCCGCCGCCCACCCACATAGTCAACACTAAATAAAACTACTACTATAATAAACCTATTAACCCCTAAACTGCGGGGGGCCCACATCGCAAAACACTAAATTAAACTATTAACCCCTAAACCTAATCCCCCCCTAATTTTAAATTAAATTTACAATATAACTATCGCTAAATAAATAAAAACTTACCTGTGAAATAAAAAAAAACTAAGTTTAAACTATAAAGTAACCTAGCATTACTATTTTAAAAGAATAAAAGTAACTAAAAATAAAAAAAAAATTACAAATTAAAAAAAATCCTAACACTACGGAAAAAACAAATTACATTACAAAAAAATAAAAACTCTAAAATTACAAAAAATAAAAAAAAACTCTACAATTACAAAAAATAATAAACTAAATTATGCAAAATAATAACAATTACACCTAATCTAAGCCCCCCAAAATAATACCTATTTTGGGGTTAGACTTATGTTTTTTTTTGGGGGGGGGTTTGGGTGGGGGGGTTTTTAGGTTAGGGATTTTTTTTTTTAAATGGGCACTTAAAGAGCTGATTACCCTTTTAAGGGCAATAACTATACAAATGTCACTTTAGGGGGGGCAATGGGTAGCTTAGGTTTTTTAGATTTAGGTTTTTTTATTTTGGGTGTTTGTGTGGGTGGGGGTTTACTTTTAGGGGGTAATTGGTACTTTATTTAGGTAAAAGAGCTGATCGCTTTAGGGCAATGCCCTACAAAAGGCCCTTTTAAGGGCTATTGGTAGTTTAGTTTTAAATTATGGGGTGTTTTTATTTTTATAGTGGTATTAGTTTAGGTTTAAAAAAAATATTTTGGATAATTACGTTTATTATATATATATATTTATCATGTTTTTGTTGAAACATATTATACACACGCACTCACACACACACACACATACACACACATATATATATATATATATCATGCTTTTGCTGAAACATACTATACACAGGCACACACACATATGTATATACATAATGCTTTTGCTGAAACATACTATACACACGCACACATACACACATATATTTATATATATATATATATATATATATATATAGTACATATATATATATATATATATATATATATGTTTAGTTCAGAATTGTATAGATAAAGAGAAATGCACAGTAGAGCTAAATGATACTGTGAAAAAGGTGGTGGATTGCAGCACTCTTTGAAAAATTCCCTACTAATCTAAGATGTAGATATGCGGCTGGAGGATTTTGTGAGACCAAGAAACATAAAGGTTGTATCTGTTCTCCATAAGATGCAGTTTGGTGGTAGTAGCCATTGGAAACTCAAAGTCCTGATCAAATCAAAGCTGTAGCACAAGGTGAAAATGTCCTCAAAGAGTTGCAAGCTTTGAAACAGCATTGGCTATGAGCTCAATCAAACAAACCTCCAGTGTATGCGTCAGGTGTAACCAGCTGGTAAACCGAGGTAAGAACGTCCTCCAGAACCAACGTAGTAACTGCTGTATAATGTAAGAAAGCTTCGACATCCACATTCAGTAGTTATGGAAACAATTCACAAATGCAGCCTTCCAAGTTATTGCGGTAAGGATTGTGAAGTCCAGGTATTATCATTTCAAGGCAAACTGTAGGACCGGGATAACAGCCTCCGACATCATATACTTACTTACTCCTCCTCCACAAAGGTTGTGTCTCCTTGCTCATAGGGACACTGACTGTGATGGGCTAAGTATCTTCACCTCTGTACTCTTTCCTTCAAACTTCCAGTACCGCTTCAACTGTTTAAAAGTGTCAGTCGATGCGCGTTTCTCCCCACAATGCTGAGCGGAAGCAGGGACCTCGTCAGGACTTTCAATCACCTGTGTCTCCAGACTTTTGTTGGTTTTCGCCGTTGGGGGTGTGGTTGCATTTATACTACCACCTCAGTTCATTGGTTACCAAGGCCAAGCCTCCTAGCTGTTACCAAAAGATTTTTTTTATAAAACATCTAAAGTATGGAGAGGTGATACATTTTGCATACAACCAAATTGCACTCTCCAAAGCCCGGTGCACTGTTTTACAAACAAAGCTTATAGTTATATATCCAGTGGGATGGTAAGTTAATACAATACGAAGGGACACTATATTTACATAACATGCCCAGAAAGGATGCATATTCTATTCTTTCATTTAGACCATATGGGGAAACTGTTTTAAGCGTGTAAGTCCACCTGGCTTCCTTATTTAAAAGGCACTTATTTTCATCTCCTCCTCTTCCGTTTGTTATTCCTCCGTCAATTCCTACAAATTTTAAAGAGACAGTACTGCTATTATGTGCTTTATCCAGGTAATCTCTAATGCAGCTGTATCATACACTCCGCCCGTGCTTAACCCTTAAAAATACTTTAGTTTATTTTATTTAATTGTAGTTAATTGTAGGTAATTTAGGTAATTAATTTAATGATAGTGCAGTGTTAGGTGTAATTATAATTTAGGTTAGGATTTAATTTACAGGTACAATGCGATGTATAAGCTGTACAATGAATTTATTCATATCTTTTAGTATCAATAGTAAGGAGACTTATTTTGACTAGACTTTACCTTATTGATATATTTTGTCTTCCAACTTTTTGATAATAAAATATTTCATTTGATTTTACCATTTTTACTGTTTGAGAATATTGACCACGCTTTTTTGTCCATTAGCATGTTATGTAAATATAGTGTCCCTTCGTATTGTATTAACTTACCATCCCACTGGATATATAACTATAAGCTTTGTGTTTAAAACAGTGCACCGGGCTTTGGAGAGTGCAATTTGGTTGTATGCAAAATGTATCACCTCTCCATACTTTAGATGTTTTATAAAAAAAATCTTTTGGTAACAACTAGGAGGCTTGGCCCTAGAAACCAATGAACTGAGGTGGTAGTAGAAATGCAACCACACCCCCAACGGCGAAAACCAACATAAGTCTGGAGACACAGGTGATTGACAGTCCTGACAAGGCCCCTGCTTTTGCTCAGCATTGTGGGGCAAAACGCACGTCGACTGACACTTTTAAACAGTTGAAGCGGTACTGGAAGTTCGGAGTAAAGAGTACAGAGTCAAAGATACTTAATCCATCACAGCCGGTGTCCCTATGAGCAAGGAGACGCAACCTTTGTGGAGGAGGAGTAAGTAAGTATTGGATGTCGGAGGCTGTTATCCCGGTCCTACAGTTTGCCTTGAAATGATAATACCTGGACTTTACAATCCTTACCGCAATAACTTTCTAGGCTGCATTTGTCCATTTTTTCCGTAACTACTGAATGTGGATGTTGAAGCTTTCTTACATTATACAGCAGTTACTACGCTGGTTCTAGAGGACGTTCTTACCTCGGTTTACCAGCTGGTTACACCTGACGCATACACTGGAGGTTTGTTTGATTGAGCTCATAGCCAACGCTGTTTCAAAGCTCGCAACTCTTTGAGGACATTTTGACCTTGTGCTACAGCTTTGATTTGATCAGGACTTTGAGTTTCCAATGACTACTACTGCCAAACTGCATCTTTTGGAGGACAGTTACAACCTTTATGATCAGGTCGTATATAACATGTAACAGGTTCTTTGAGTTTTGCAACAGTGTGTGTAGAATATCGCTACATACTGAGCCATTCTCACTATTATAGGGAAACTTTCCCTTTATTCGTTGCTATCTTTTCTGTTTATATGTAAGAAAGCATTATTGCCCTATAGTTAACACCCACTGCAGTGGTAAAACTTTCCGTTTACTGGCTTTGACATTATGCTATATGCCTCTTATTATGCTGTTTCATATTTGTAATAAACCAATTGCACTTTACTGAGCCTGTGTGCACATGTTTCTTGGTCTGACAAAATCCTCCAGCCGCATATTTACATCTTAGATTAGTAGGGAATTTTTCAAAGAGTGCTGCAATCCCCCACCTTTTTCACAGTATCTCATTTAGCTCTACTGTGCATTTCTCTTTATCTATACAATTCTGAACTAACTATCAATGTATCTGGGTCTGCACCTGAACTAACACGGTTAAATTACGTCTAGATTTATTTTTTAAAAATACAGGTATAAATTACTCATCCTCTCCCACTTATGTATATATTTGATATATATATACTTTATATATATATATATATATATATATATATATATATCATGCTTTTGCTGAAACATACTATACGCACACACACAAACACACATAAATAATGCTTTTGCTGAAACATTCTATACACAGGCACACACATATTCATATATATAGATTATTATTTATAAAGCGCCAACAGATTCCGCAGTGCTGTCCAAGGGTACAAAGATAAAAGTACAGTACAATACAATATAAAAGACACCAAAGTTTAACCAACAAATACAGGGGGAATTGAGGGCCCTGTTCCTGTGGAAACTTACAATCTAGATGGGTATGAGGGTGAGAAACAGCAAGTGGGGACTGCAAAGGTGAGAATGATGTTAGTGTGGAGTTAGATGAGGGCAGCTATTAGTCAAGTGGAATTTATTTGTTACTGATTTGGAGATAGGCTTCCCTGAACAAAAAGGTCTTTAGGGAATGTTTGTTCCAGATGGTTGGTGCCGCACGAGAAAAGTCCTGTAGTCTAGCATGGGAGGAGGTGATGGTAGAAGATGCAAGGAGCAGGTCATTGTTGGATCTTAGGGGGCAGGCTGGAGTATATTTGTTGATGAGTGAGGACAGGTAGAGGGGGCTGCGTTGGTAAGGGCTTTGTACTTCAGGGTGAGAATTTTGAATTTAATTCTGCTGTGAATGTGGAGCCAGTGAAGGGACACACAGAGTGGTGCAGCAGATACAGAGCGTCGGGAGAGGTGGATTAGCCTAGCAAAGGCATTTAAGATGGATTGAAGAGGGGAGAGGCGGCAGAGAGGGAGGCCAGTTAGTAGGTTATTACAGTAGTCAAATCTGGAAATTACCATGGAGTGGATTAGCTGTTTAGTAGTTTCAGCACTCAGAAACAGAAGAATTTTGGAGATATTGCATAGATGTTTGCAACAGGATGAAGAGAGCAATTGGATGTGGGGTATGAAGGACAGATTGGAGTCAAGTGTAACTCCTAGGCAGCAGACTTGGGGTGATGGGGGAGATAGCGGTGTCACCAACAGGGATTGAAAAGTTAGAAACCGGGGTAGAATAAGATGGGGGATTAGAAGGAACTAAATCTTGGACATGTTAATTTGTAGGTGGTGAGAGGCCATCCAAGAAGAAATGCCAAATAAGCAGACACTGATGTGAGAAAGGACAGAAGGAGAGAGTGCAGGGGTGGATAAGTAGATCTGAGTATCATCCGCATAGAGGTGATAGTTGAAGCCATAGCTACTGATAAGTTTACCCAGTTAGGTACTCCATCAGACAGAGGCAATGGATAGGAGGAGTCACCAGCAAAGGAGACAGAAAAGGACCTATTAGAGAGATAAGAGTGGATCCAGGAGGGGGCAGTGTCAGAGAGCCCAAGGGAGCTGAGAAGTGGGTTAGGCAATCGAAAACTAGTTTTTCCAGGACTTTTGAAGCTAGCGGAAGCAGTGATATGGGGCGGTAGTTTGCAGGAGAATTGGGGTTGAAGGAGGGTTTTTTGAAGAGGGGGTGACCTTTTCATGTTTGAAGGAAGATGGGAATTGACCGGTAGTAAGGGATATGTTGAATATGTGAGTAAGAGCTGAAGTGAAGGTAGAAGACAGAGAAGGTATTAGATGTGAAGGGATAGGGTCAAGTGGGCAGGTAGTGAGGTGTGAGAAAGACAATAGGAAACTCACTTCATTCTCAGTGGTTGGGGGAAGGTGCTGAGAGTGGTGGAGGGGGTGGCCGGGGGTGGAGATTGAAGGTTGCAGTCTTGTGTGGGGATATTACTTTGGATGGTAAGTGTTTTATTGAAAAAGTAGTCTGCCAGGTCCTGAGCACTAAAGGCAGATGAAGGGGGTGGTGCAGGTGGATAGAGGAGAGAGTTGAAAATGGAGAAGAGATGTTTAGGGTTTGAGGAGTGAGTAGATATAAGAGAAGAGAAGTAGGTTTGCTTGGATAAGTAAAGGGAAGAGGAGTAAGAATAAAAAATGAACTTATAGTGAAGGAATTCAAGTTCAGAGCGGGATTTCCTCCAGGCACGCTCAGCAGCACGGGAGCATTTTTGCAGGTAGTGTGTTTGCTTAAAGTGCCAGGGTTGGAGCTGACGATGTGGGGTTTTGTGTATTTGGGGAGGAGCAAAAGTGTCAAGTGCAGAGGAGAGAGTATTGCTATAGTGGGTTGTAGCAAGGTCAGGGCAGGATATCGTGGAAGTGTGAGGGAGGCGTTTTTTTAATAAGTTTGGAAAGTTGGAGAGGATCCACAGAGTGCAGATTTCTACAGTTGCGAGGATGAGGGGAGAAGTAGGTTTAGCCTGTATATTAAGATTAAAGGTAAGTAGATGGTGGTGTGAGATGGGTAATAAAGAGGAAATTGGATAGTTATAGAGCACTCAGAAGAACAGGTAGAGATACTATATGACAGAGGAGGCTGTCCAAGACAAGCTAAATATTAAAACTTAACATTTAATAGATATAATAAAAGATAGATACAAACTATCAATGTAGGTATAAGTAAAACTTAGATTAAAATAGGGAGCTAGCATACCCAGGTAATAACCATACCTATGTGTTGTAATCAAATGACACAATATTGAATTGAAATCAGCGTTCAGTATTAATGTGTAGACAGCAGGAAAGCCTCAGGCAGGTGTGCACCGAAATATGCTCACGGATTGCACAAGAGGAACTATCTAAAAAAGAGGATTGACCTCATACATGTACGCTAATCTAAGTGCAATGTCTGAGTCCCAAGAAACTGCCAGTGATATGGTCAAATATACGAAATTCGATTAATACCAATTGTTATAACAAATAAACACATAGGGTGAGGTAGCAGAGCTCCCTATTTTAATCTAAATTTTACTTATTCCTACATTGATAGTTTGTATCTATCTTTTATTATATCTATTAAATGTTAAGTTTTAATATTTAGCTCGTCTTGGACAGCCTCCTCTGTCATATAGTATCTCTACCTGTTCTTCTGAGTGCTCTATAACTATCCAATTTCCTCTTTCTTTATTACCTTTGTTATCATTAGGATAGTGAGCAGCCCCCACTTCATATTGTTATTGTTGGGTTATATTACCTATAAATTACACTGTCAGCTTTCTGACAGATGATTGCGCTACTGATACGTATGGGGTCTGGATAGAATTTATTACTAATTACTTCCCTCTTATACATTATACCTTGGTCTGAGATGGGAAATGGGCAACAGGTGACGTCAGAGAGAGAGCAAAGGTAGGAGAATACCAGATCAATAGAGTGTCCGTCGTGGTTAGCAGGGAATAGGGTGGATTGTGAGAGACCAAAAGAGTTTGTCAGTGAGAGAAGCTTAGAGGCAGCAGGGGCAGATGGGTTATCATGGGGATGTTGAAGTCCCCTAGGATTAGAGTAGGTGTATTTGTAGAGAGAAAGTGAGAAAGCCAAGCAGCAAAGTTATCAAGGAATTGGGAGGTTGGTCCAGGGGGGCGATAGATAACTGGCACCCTGAGGGAGAGGGAGGTGAACAGGCGGATGCAGTGGACTTCAAAGGAGGAAAAGGAGAGAGAGGGATGAGGATGCAGGTGCTGATTGGAGCAGGAGGGGGAGAGTAAGATACCAACACCACCACCATGTCTCTCACCTGGCCTAGGTGCGTGGCTAAAGTGGAGACCACCATGCATGAGAGCAGCAATGGAAGCAGTGTCAGAAGATGATAACCAGGTTTCAGTAATTGCTAAAAGATCGAAGGCGTTAGAAAAAAACAGGTCATGAACAGTTGTAAGTTTGTTATAGACAGAGCGTGCATTCCAAAGAGCACAAGAAAATAGAGGGGATAAGTGCCATGGGTTAATAGAGATGAGATTGTTAGGATTACGTTACCTAGAGTTTTTGCAGTGAGAGACTGAGTGAGCGTGTAAAAGTGTGGTGGTTGCTGCAGGCCAGGGTTAGGAGACTTGTCACCAGCAGCAAGCAGTAGTAAGAGCGTGAGTGACAGAAGGTGAGAGTGAGACTTGTAGGAGCAAGTATGATTAGACATAGGAGAGACATCACCAACAGCAAGCAGTAGTAGGAGTGTGAGTGACAGAATGTGAGAGTGAGACTTGTAGGAACAAGTATGATTAGACATAGGAGAGACATCACCAACAGCAAGCAGTAGTAGGAGTGTGAATGACAGAAGGTGAGAGTGAGACTTGTAGGAGCGGGTGTGATTGGACACAGGAGAGACATCACCAGCATCAAGCAGTAGTAGGAGTGTGAGTGACAGAAGGTGAGAGTGAGACTTGCAGGAGCGCGTATGATTAGACACAGGAGAGATATCACCAGCATCAAGCAGTAGTAGGAGTGTGAGTGACAGAAGGTGAGAGTGAGACTTGTAGGAGCGCGTATGACTAGACACAAGAGAGATATCACCAGCAGCAAGCAGTAGTAGGAGTCTGAGTGACAGAAGGTGAGAGTGAGACTTGTAGGAGCGGGTGTGATTAGACACAGGAGAGACATCACCAGCAGCAAGCAGTAGTAAGAGCATGAGTGACAGAAGGTGAGAGTGAGACTTGCAGGAGCGCGTATGATTAGACACAGGAGAGATGACACCAGCAGCAAGCAGTAGTAGGAGTGTGAGTGACAGAAGGTGAGAGTGAGACTTGTAGGAGCGCGTATGACTAGACACAGGAGAGATATCACCAGCAGCAAGCAGTAGTAGGAGTGTGAGTGACAGAAGGTGAGAGTGAGACTTGTAGGAGCGGGTGTGATTAGACACAGGAGAGACATCACCAGCAGCAAGCAGTAGTAAGAGCGTGAGTGACAGAAGGTGAGAGTGAGACTTGCAGGAGCGGGTATGATTAGAGACAGGAGAGACGTCACCAGCAGCAAGCAGTAGTAGGAGTGTGAGTGACAGAAGGTGAGAGTGAGACTTGTAGGAGCGCATATGATTAGACACAGGAGAGTTAGATGGGGAAGTATTTCTAAGGAGACAGAGTTGTTCATGAGAGGACAGCATAGGGGATGAGAGAAGGGAGGGTGAGATATGGATAGGGTGAGGGTTATTGTTGCTACAGGGAAGTGCAGTGAGTTTTAGGAGAAGGGCAGACAGAAATAGCAGAAAACACATGGAGATCAATTGTGCAGGTGTATACTTAGAGAGGTTTACCTGTTAGTGGGACTGAAGTTTCCCCCTCCAGTTTCTAACTCCAGTTCTTAAAGGGACATGAAACCCTAAATTTTCCTTCATGATTCAGATAGAGAATTCAATTTTAAACAACTTTCCAATTTACTTCTATTATTTAATTTGTTTCCTTCTCTTGTTATACTTTGCTGAAAGTTCTAGCTGCTGATTGGTGGCTGCATATATATATATACTGATTGTCATTGGCTCACTCATCTGTTCAGTCAGCAACCAGTAGTGCATTGATGCTCATTCAACAAAGCACACCAAGAGAACAAAGAAAAATTGATAATTGGAGTAAATTAGAAAGTTGCCTAAAATTGCATGCTCTATCTGAATCATGAAAGAAAAAAGTTGGGTTTCATATACCTTTGACTCGCCACTTGTAACACAGGGCACTTTAGAAGCACAGGGCACACACACACATATATATATATATATATATATATATATATATATATATATATATATATATATAAAGAAGGTAAATCCAGCACCAATTCAGATTGTTTTCTCTGGGTGCAAGCTTCACCTTAAACAGGTACTAATAACAAAATGTAGAAATGGCTGCAGCACTCCAAGTTGAATTTTAAAATTTTATTACAAGCAGTGACATACAGGCGACGTTTCGGGCTTCTGCCCTTTCTCAAGCCAAGTGATTAGTACATAATTCAAAACGACCTTTTATAGGCTGAGCATGTGACCAACAACAGGTGTGTTATATTCAAATTACTATTGTTCTAATTACTTTTAAAGGCAAAGTGTCCTATTTCAACATTCAATATTAAACACATTTTTTTGTCTGAACTTAAGTGCAATTTGTGTAACATATGTTCATTTTTAGCAAAATTTCATGTGAATAAGTTACATAACTTGAATTATGTGCTATTATCTGTTAGTGCATAATATTAAACTATAATTTATATCATTTATACAACAATTTTTAGAAAAAAGAAAAGAACTAACAAATAAAATCTAATCTTACATGACGTTAGTTTCAAAATGGATGTCAAGGAGAGCAGAAAATATATATACATACAACTATAGCTGCCATTGATTAAGGGTAAAGATGGAAAATAATTTCATTTTTCTGAAAATAAACAAAAGGACTATTTTTTCAATCTTTATTTATTTTGATGTCCTAATAAAATTTTATTTTCTGCAATAAATTTCCTTTTCTTTGTGTCCTCAATTCTTATGTGAATCTTGATCTAGATTATGGAAAGAAAAACATTTTTTCAAAATTATTAACCATAATATTAGAAAAATAGGAACAGATTATAATCTTTATTTAATCATTTTGGATACATACTATCTAATCTATCTATCCATATTACTTCTCTCTGTTGTAATTTCCTTATCCTATCCTGTCCTCTTCTTTGTATGGGGACTTGTTCCAATATCTGAAATCTTAATTGATTTACACTATGATTTTTTTCTTTAAAATGTGATGAAACTGGGAGGTCTGCTATACCCTTACGTATGGTGTATTTAAGTTGGGTAAGTCTGTCCTTGATTTTCTGTGTGGTCTATCCTATATATATAAGGCCACAAGGACATTTTAATAGATATATCACAAATTCTGATTGACAGGTGTACATGCAATTAATGTTATACCTTTTTCCTGTATGTGGGTGTAGTGAAGTTATACACCCACAAAAGCTGTTTGCAAAAACACTTCAAATCTGTCAGATTGCGAGGGCATCTCCAGTGAACAGTCCTCTTCAGATCACCCCACAGATTTTCGATTGGATTCAGGTCTGGGTTCTGGCTGGGCCATTCCAAAACTTTAATCTTCTTCTGGTGAAGCCATTCCTTTGTTGATTTGGATGTTTGATTTGGGTCGTTGTCATGCTGAAAGATGAAGTTCCTCTTCATGTTCAGCTTTCTAGCAGAAGCCTGAAGGTTTTGTGCCAATATTGACTGGTATTTGTAACTGTTCATAATTCCCTCTACCTTGAATAAGGCCCCAGTTCTAGCTGAAGAGAAACAGACCCAAAGCATGATGCTACCACCACCATGCTTCACTGTGGGTATGGTGTTCTTTTGGTGATATGCAGTATTGTTTTTGGGACAAACATATCTTTTGCAATTATTGCCAAAAAGTTCAACCTTGGTTTCATCAGACCATAACACATTTTCTCACATGCTTTTGGGAGACTTCAGATGTGTTTTTGCTAAATTTAGCTGGGCTTGGATGTTTTTCTTCATAAGAAAAGTCTTCCGTCTTGCCGTCTATCCCAAAGCCCAAACATATGAAGAATACAGGAGATTGTTGTCACATGTACTACACAGCCAGTACTTGCCAGATATTCGTGCATCTCCTTTAATGTTGCTGTAGGCATCTTGGTAACCTCCCAGACCAGTTTTCTTCTCATCTTTTCATCAATTTTGGAGGGACATCCAGTTCTTGGTAATGTCATTGTTGTGCCATATGTTCTCCACTTGATGATGACTGTCTTAACTGTGTTCCATGGTATATCTAATGCCTTGGAAATTCTTTTGTACCCTTCTCCTGACTGATACCTTTTAACAATGAGATCCCTCTGATGCTTTGGAAGTTCTCTGCGGACCATGGCTTTTGTGTAGGACACAACTAAGAAAATGTCAGGAAAGATATACTAGAACAGCTGAACTGTATTCAGGGTTAATCAGAGGCACATTAAACTATGGCAGGTGTGTGATGACTCTTATTTAACATGGTTTTGAATGTGATTGCTTAATTCTGAACACAGCTACATCCCTAGTTATATGTGCACACTTATGCAACCACATTATTTTAGTTTCATCAATTTTGGAGGGACATCCAGTTCTTGGTAATGTCATTGTTTACTTCCCTCCACCTTAAAGATTTCAGTTTGTTTTTCAATTGAGTTGTACAGTTTATAGGTCACATTAAAGGTGGAAAAAGTTCTGAAATGATTTATCTTTGTCTAATTTTTTTACATCACAGAAACCTGACATTTTAATAGGGGTGTGTAGACTTTTTATATCCTCTGGTACATAATGCTTTTGCTGAAACATACTACAGGGAGTGCAGAATTATTAGGCAAGTTGTATTTTTGAGGATTAATTTTATTATTGAACAACAACCATGTTCTCAATGAACCCAAAAAACTCATTAATATCAAAGCTGAATAGTTTTGGAAGTAGTTTTTAGTTTGTTTTTAGTTATAGCTATTTTAGGGGGATATCTGTGTGTGCAGGTGACTATTACTGTGCATAATTATTAGGCAACTTAAAAAAAAAACAAATATATACCCATTTCAATTATTTATTTTTACCAGTGAAACCAATATAACATCTCAACATTCACAAATATACATTTCTGACATTCAAAAACAAAACAAAAACAAACCAGTGACCAATATAGCCACCTTTCTTTGCAAGGACACTCAAAAGCCTGCCATCCATGTATTCTGTCAGTGTTTTGATCTGTTCACCATCAACATTGTGTGCAGCAGCAACCACAGCCTCCCAGACACTGTTCAGAGAGGTGTACTGTTTTCCCTCCTTGTAAATCTCACATTTGATGATGGACCACAGGTTCTCAATGGGGTTCAGATCAGGTGAACAAGGAGGCCATGTCATTAGATTCTCTTCTTTTATACCCCTTTCTTGCCAGCCACGCTGTGGAGTACTTGGACGCGTGTGATGGAGCATTGTCCTGCATGAAAATCATGTTTTTCTTGAAGGATGCAGACTTCTTCCTGTACCACTGCTTGAAGAAGGTGTCTTCCAGAAACTGGCAGTAGGACTGGGAGTTGAGCTTGACTCCATCCTCAACCTGAAAAGGCCCCACAAGCTCATCTTTGATGATACCAGCCCAAACCAGTACTCCACCTCCACCTTGCTGGCGTCTGAGTCGGATTGGAGCTCTCTGCCCTTTACCAATCCAGCCACGGGCCCATCCATCTGGCCCATCAAGACTCACTCTCATTTCATCAGTCCATAAAACCTTAGAAAAATCAGTCTTGAGATATTTCTTGGCCCAGTCTTGACGTTTCAGCTTGTGTGTCTTGTTCAGTGGTGGTCGTCTTTCAGCCTTTCTTACCTTGGCCATGTCTCTGAGTATTACACACCTTGTGCTTTTGGGCACTCCAGTGATGTTGCAGCTCTGAAATATGGCCAAACTGGTGGCAAGTGGCTTCTTGGCAGCTGCACGCTTGACTTTTCTCAGTTCATGGGCAGTTATTTTGCGCCTTGGTTTTTCCACACGCTTCTTGCGACCCTGTTGACTATTTTGAATGAAACGCTTGATTGTTCAATGACCACGCTTCAGAAGCTTTGCAATTTTAAGAGTGCTGCATCCCTCTGCAAGATATCTCACTATTTTTGACTTTTCTGAGCCTGTCAAGTCCTTCTTTTGACCCATTTTGCCAAAGGAAAGGAAGTTGCCTAATAATTATGCACACCTGATATAGGGTGTTGATGTCATTAGACCACACCCCTTCTCATTACAGAGATGCACATCACCTAATATGCTTAATTGATAGTAGGCTTTCGAGCCTATACAGCTTGGAGTAAGACAAAATGCATAAAGAGGATGATGTGGTCAAAATACTCATTTGCCTAATAATTCTGCACTCCCTGTATATACTATATATATATATATATATATATATATATATATATATATACATAATGCTTTTGCTGAAGCATACTATACACAGGCACATACATATATATACTAATATACTAGAAAATTCAGTGTTACTTCTTTTTGTGCAATATTTATAGCCCATTGGGGTATAGGAGACCCTTTATATTTAGCTGCTTATGGGACTATTAAGTGTCCATAATTTTTATGTTTTACTGGACAGCATGCTAAAATACTGGACTGTCTGGTTAAATACTGGACACCTGGCAACCCTATATTACTTTAATATTCATTTAAAACAGGGTTCTTGATTCATTTAGAAATGTTTGTGAACTATTCCCTAAAATATCCCCAAATATAAGAAAAAGTAAAACATTAACTAAGGGAAAGTCCAAGGATGTTTAGTATTTTTATTTCCTGAATATATAAAGCTGTTTTGTCCCATTTACAAGCTGGCTGTGTACTGAGTTTGTGTTTGTTCTTCAGTAGGTCACTTTATAACTGAACAGCGATTAATTCACTAATAACCAGAAAAACCATTAGAGTCAAATATTCTGTATTGCTTTTGCATTAATAAGAAAAGTCTGAATTTAGGTCTAAATCTTCAATCAAACCTTAGATTATAAATGGAGCACAGAAATAGTAGCGTTACTGTGTGTTAACATCACTTAAACACAAATAATATTGTCACTATTTTCCTCTCATATTTAGGGTTACAAACGGCTAGATTTAGAGTTCTTCGGCCAAAGGGGTGCGTTAGCTACGCATGCTTTTTTTCTCCCGCACCTTCTAAATACCGCAGCTACATCCCTAGTTATATGTGCACACTTATGCAACCACATTATTTTAGTTTCATCAATTTTGGAGGGACATCCAGTTCTTGGTAATGTCATTGTTTACTTCCCTCCACCTTAAAGATTTCAGTTTGTTTTTCAATTGAGTTGTACAGTTTATAGGTCACATTAAAGGTGGAAAAAGTTCTGAAATGATTTATCTTTGTCTAATTTTTTTACATCACAGAAACCTGACATTTTAATAGGGGTGTGTAGACTTTTTATATCCACTGGTACATAATGCTTTTGCTGAAACATACTATATACTATATATATATATATATATATATATATATATATATATATATATATATATACATACATAATGCTTTTGCTGAAACATACTATACACAGGCACATACATATATATACTAATATACTAGAAAATTCAGTGTTACTTCTTTTTGTGCAATATTTATAGCCCATTGGGGTATAGGAGACCCTTTATATTTAGCTGCTTATGGGACTATTAAGTGTCCATAATTTTTATGTTTTACTGGACAGCATGCTAAAATACTGGACTGTCTGGTTAAATACTGGACACCTGGCAACCCTATATTACTTTAATATTCATTTAAAACAGGGTTCTTGATTCATTTAGAAATGTTTGTAAACTATTCCCTAAAATATCCCCAAATATAAGAAAAAGTAAAACATTAACTAAGGGAAAGTCCAAGGATGTTTAGTATTTTTATTTCCTGAATATATAAAGCTGTTTTGTCCCATTTACAAGCTGGCTGTGTACTGAGTTTGTGTTTGTTCTTCAGTAGGTCACTTTATAACTGAACAGCGATTAATTCACTAATAACCAGCAAAACCATTAGAGTCAAATATTCTGTATTGCTTTTGCATTAATAAGAAAAGTCTGAATTTAGGTCTAAATCTCCAATCAAACCTTAGATTATAAATGGAGCACAGAAATAGTAGCGTTACTGTGTGTTAACATCACTTAAACACAAATAATATTGTCACTATTTTCCTCTCATATTTAGGGTTACAAACGGCTAGATTTAGAGTTCTGCGGCCAAAGGGGTGCGTTAGCTACGCATGCTTTTTTTCTCCCGCACCTTCTAAATACCGCTGGTATTTAGAGTTCACAGAATGGCTGCGTTAGGCTCCAAAAAGGGAGCGTAGAGCATATTTACCGCCACTGCAACTCTAGATACCAGCGTTGCTTACGGACGCGGCCAGCTTCAAAAACGTGCTCGTGCACAATTCCCCCATAGAAAACAATGAGGCTGTTTGAGCTGAAAAAAAACCTAACACCTGCAAAAAAGCAGCGTTCAGCTCCTAACGCAGCTTCATTGTTTGCTATGCGGAAACACTTCCTAAGTCTGCACCTAACACCGTAACATGAACCCTGAGTCTAAACACCCCTAACCTTACACTTATTAACCCCTAATCTGCCGCCCCCGCTATCGCTGACCCCTGCATATTATTATGAACCCCTAATCTGCCGCTCCGTATACCACCGCAAGCTACATTATAGCTATGTACCCCTAATCTGCTGCCCCTAACACCGCCAACCCCTATATTATATCTATTAACCCCTAATCTGCCCCCCTCAACGTCGCCTCCACCTGCCTGCACTTATTAACCCCTAATCTGCCGAGCGGACCGCACCGCTACTATAATAAAGTTATTAACCCCTAATCCGCCTAACTCCCGCCTCAATAACCCTATAATAAATAGTATTAACCCCTAATCTGCCCTCCCTAACATCGCCGACACCTAACTTCAATTATTAACCCCTAATCTGCCGACCGAATCTCGCCGCTATTGTAATAAATGGATTAACCCCTAAAGCTAAGTCTAACCCTAACACTAACACCCCCCTAAGTTAAATATAATTTAAATCTAATAGCTAAAATAGTTAAAATAATTACAAAATTACCTGTAAAATAAATCCTAACCTAAGTTACAATTAAACCTAACACTACACTATCAATAAATCAATTAAATACAATATCTACAAATAAATACAATGAAATAAACTAAAGTACAAAAAATAAAAAAGAACTAAGTTACAAAAAATAAAAAAATATTTACAAACATTAGAAAAATATTACAACAATTTTAAACTAATTACACCTACTCTAAGCCCCCTAATAAAATAACAAAGACCCCCAAAATAAAAAAATGCCCTACCCTATTCTAAATTAAAAAAGTTCAAAGCTCTTTTACCTTACCAGCCCTGAACAGGGCCCTTTGCGGGGCATGCCCCAAAGAATTCAGCTCTTTTGCCTGTAAAAAAAACACATACAATACCCCCCCCAACATTACAACCCACCACCCACATACCCCTAATCTAACCCAAACCCCCATTAAATAAACCTAACACTAAGCCCCTGAAGATCTCCCTACCTTATCTTCACCTCACTGGGTCCCGATCTGTCCAGAAGAGCCTCCGATGTCTTGATCCAAGCCCAAGCGGGGGGCTGAAGAGTGACGTCCATCCTCGGGCTGAAGTCTGGATCCAAGCGGCGGCTGAAGAAATCCATCATTGGGCTGAAGTCGGAAGTCCATCATCGGGATGAAGTCGGAAGTCCATCATCGGGATGAAGTCTTCTATCAAGCAGCATCTTCAATCTTCTTTCTTCCGGAGCGGAGCGGAGCCATCTTCTTCCCAGCCGACACGGATCCATCCTCTTCTAACGTCGCCTACTAGCTGAATGACGGTTCCTTTAAATGACGTCATCCAAGATGGCGTCCGTCGAATTCCGATTGGCTGATAGGATTCTATCAGCCAATCGGAATTAAGGTAGGAAAAATCTGATTGGCTGATGGAATCAGCCAATCAGATTGAGCTCGCATTCTATTGGCTGATCGGAACAGCCAATAGAATGCAAGCTCAATCTGATTGGCTGATCGGATCAGCCAATCGGATTGAACTTGAATCTGATTGGCTGATTTTCCTACCTTAATTCCGATTGGCTGATAGAATCCTATCAGCCAATCGGAATTCGACGGACGCCATCTTGGATGACGTCATTTAAAGGAACCGCCATTCGGCTAGTAGGCGTCGTTAGAAGAGGATGGATCCGCGTCGGCTGGGAAGAAGATGGCTCCGCTCCGGAAGAAAGAAGATTGAAGATGCTGCTTGATAGAAGACTTCATCCCGATGATGGACTTCCGACTTCAGCCCGATGATGGATTTCTTCAGCCGCCGCTTGGATCCAGACTTCAGCCCGAGGATGGACGTCACTCTTCAGCCCCCCGCTTGGGCTTGGATCAAGACATCGTAGGCTCTTCTGGACAGATCGGGACCCGGTGAGGTGAAGACAAGGTAGGGAGATCTTCAGGAGCTTAGTGTTAGGTTTATTTAAGGGGGGTTTGGGTTAGATTAGGGGTATGTGGGTGGTGGGTTGTAATGTTGGGGGGGTATTGTATGTGTTTTTTTTACAGGCAAAAGAGCTGAATTCTTTGGGGCATGCCCCACAAAATGTCCTTTTAAGGGCTGGTAAGGTAAAAGAGCTTTGAACTTTTTTAATTTAGAATAGGGTAGGGCATTTTTTTATTTTGGGGGTCTTTGTTATTTTATTAGGGGGCTTAGAGTAGGTGTAATTAGTTTAAAATTGTTGTAATATTTTTCTAATGTTTGTAAATATTTTTTTATTTTTTGTAACTTAGTTCTTTTTTATTTTTTTGTACTTTAGTTAGTTTATTTAATTGTATTTATTTGTAGGTATTTTATTTAATGTATTTATTGATAGTGTAGTGTTAGGTTTAATTGTAGATAATTGTAGGTATTTTATTTAATTAATTTATTGATAGTGTAGTGTTAGGTTTAATTGTAACTTAGGTTAGGATTTATTTTACAGGTAATTTTGTAATTATTTTAACTAGGTAACTATTAAATAGTTCTTAACTATTTAATAGCTATTGTACCTGGTTAAAATAAATACAAAGTTGCCTGTAAAATAAATATTAATCCTAAAATAGCTACAATATAATTATTATTTATATTGTAGCTATATTAGGGTTTATTTTACAGGTAGGTATTTAGATTTAAATAGGAATAATTTATTTAATAAGAGTTAATTTATTTTGTTAGAATAAAATTATATTTAACTTAGGGGGGTGTTAGGGTTAGGGTTAGAATTAGCTTTAGGGGTTAAAAAATTTATTAGAGTAGCGGTGAGCTCCGATCAGCAGATTAGGGGTTAATAATTTAAGTTAGGTGTCGGCGATGTTAGGGAGGGCAGATTAGAGGTTAATACTATTTATTATAGGGTTATTGAGGCGGGAGTGAGGCGGATTAGGGGTTAATAACTTTATTATAGTAGCGGGCGGTCCGCTCGGCAGATTAGGGGTTAATAAGTGTAGGCAGGTGGAGGCGACGTTGAGGGGGGAAGATTAGGGGTTAATAAATATAATATAGGGGTCGGCGGTGTTAGGGGCAGCAGATTAGGGGTTCATAGGGATAATGTAGGTGGCAGCAGTGTGCGGTCGGCAGATTAGGGGTTAAAAAATTTAATAGAGTGGCGGCGATGTGGGGGGCCTCAGTTTAGGGGTACATAGGTAGTTTATGGGTGTTAGTGTACTTTAGAGCACAGTAGTTAAGAGCTTTATAAACCGGCGTTAGCCCAGAAAGCTCTTAACTACTGACTTTTTTTTGCGGCTGGAGTTTTGTCGTTAGATTTCTAACGCTCACTTCAGCCACGACTCTAAATACCGGCGTTAGAAAGATCCCATTGAAAAGATAGGATACGCAATTGACGTAAGGGGATCTGCGGTATGGAAAAGTCGCGGCTGCAAAGTGAGCGTTAGACCCTTTCCTGACTGACTCCAAATACCAGAGGGCGGTAAAAAACAGCGTTAGGAGCCTCTAACGCTGGTTTTGACGGCTACCGCCCAACTCTAAATCTAGCCGTAAATGTCTAGTATTAAATCTAGTATTAAATGTAGTATTAAATGTAGTATTAAATCTAGTATTAAATCTAGTATTAAGTCTAGTATTAAATCTAGTATTAAGTCTGGTATTAAATATAGTATTAAAGTGAAGGTAAAGTAAAACGTACTGTATCAAAAAAATCAATTTCTCATTGCAAAATAATAGCACTTTAATTCATCATTATTTATGTACCTCAATCTAACTTTAGATATCTTTGATTATTATCCTCGATCCGGCTCCCAGTAAATCAAATCGTTATTTCATTTTTTTTTTCTAGACAACGAACACGTTGTTTGAATAGCCAATTGTTTCTCTGGCCGTTAGGCGGCCGTCAATTGACGTCAGCAAGGTTTAGTTAAGTATGCGCATGCGTAGCCTTTTGTAGTTCTTTGCGGCCAAGCTAGCGCGTCCTCGTTTCGCGCATGCGCACAAAGTAATATCTTTTGGCAAGAACACAGAGCGCATCTCAACACGAAAGGCAACGAGCAACCGCGATTAACGCATGCGCAAAGATCCTTTTCAAAAGAGTATGCGCATTCGCAGTTACTCCATGCTCGATGTGCACGAGCTTAATAGACACGTATAGAGCGGGTGGGACCGCTCTATACGTCACAGTGTCAGAAAACAGGAAATGGAGGATGGGCGGAGATTCTGCAGGTAACAGCATGAAAAATAACGATAAAAATATACCGAAATAATTAAATTTTTTGGATAAAAAAACCTAGCGACTGGATTTAACTGAGTATATGGTACATAAAAACAATTGCTACTTAACAAAACTTTACCTTCACTTTAAATCTAGTATTAAGTCTAGTATTAAATCTAGTATTAAGTCTAGTATTAAATCTAGTATTAAATCTAGTATTAAGTCTGGTATTAAGTCTAGTATTAAATCTAGTATTAAGTCTAGTATTAAATCTAGTATTAAATCTAATATTAAATCTAGTATTAAGTCTAGTATTAAATCTAGTATTAAATCTAGTATTAAGTCTAGTATTAAATCTAGTATTAAGTCTAGTATTAAATCTAGTATTAAATCTAGTATTAAGTCTGGTATTAAATCTAGTATTAAATCTAGTATTAAGTCTAGTATTAAATCTAGTATTAAGTCTAGTATTAAATCTATTATTAAATCTAGTATTAAGTCTCGTATTAAATCTAGTATTAAGTCTAGTATTAAATCTAGTATTAAATCTAGTATAAAGTCTGGTATTAAATCTAGTATTAAATCTAGTATTAAGTCTGGTATTAAATCTAGTATTAAATCTAGTATTAAGTCTGGTATTAAATCTAGTATTAAATCTAGTATTAAATCTAGTATTAAATTTAGTATTAAGTCTAGTATTAAATCTAGTATTAAATCTAGTATTAAGTCTAGTATTAAATCTAGTATTAAATCTAGTATTAAGTCTGGTATTAAATCTAGTATTAAATCTAGTATTAAGTCTGGTATTAAATCTAGTATTAAATCTAGTATTAAGTCTAGTATTAAGTCTAGTATTAAATCTAGTATTAAATCTAGTATTAAATCGGACACTCCCCTATTTTAGCTGGAGGTCCAATAAAATCATCATAAAAATACTGGACACTTAAAGGGACTTGAAATCCATTTTTTTTCTTTTATGATCCAGATAAAACATACATTTTTAAACAATTTTCCAATTGACTTCTGATACCAATTTTTCTTTATTTTCGTGATATCCTTTATTGAAAGAGCAGCAATGCACTACTGGGAGTTAGCTGAATACACTGGTAAGCCAATTAAACAAGGTATATATGAGCAGCTACCAATCAGCAGCCAGCTCCCAAACCCTGAGCTTACCTAGGTATGCTTTTCAACAAAGGATACCAAGGGCTAAATTACAAGTTTTGCAGTAAGGTGCGGTATGGCTATACTCCTGAAAAATTGGCCATTGATTTGAACAGCTAATATGATTTCAGTAGCTCTCATCCTATCGGCTGATTTGAAAATGTCAGCCAATAGGAATGCAAGGTACCCCATTTTTAAACGGGTACCTTGCATTCAAGCTTCAGTATATGTCGGTGATCGTATGAAGAGGATCCTCCATGCTGGATGTCCGTGCCGCCGGCGACGATGCTCCGCGACTCCACAGCTCCGCACCACCGGAATGAAGATAGGAGATGCCCCCCCCCCATGGATGAAGATATCGCCCCTTGGATGAAGACTTCTCGCCGCCTGGATGAAGATAGATGAAGATGGATGACTCCAGGAACTGTAAAAAGATTTTCTGGGGTTAGTGTTATTTTTTATTTTTGTTTGGGTGGGGGTTTTTTTTTAGATTAGGGCAGTAAACGAGCTGAATGCTTTTTTTTATTTTGGGGGGTTGGTTGGGTGGGGGGTTTACTGTTAGGGGAATTTGTAATTTTTAGGTAAAAGAGCTGATTGCTTCAGGGCAATGCCCTACAAAAGGCCCTTTTAAGGGCTATTGGTAGTTTATTGTTAGGTTAGGGGGTGTTTTTATTTTGGGGGGCCTTTTTTGTTTTCATAGGGGTATTAGATTAGGTGTAATTGTTATTATTTTGGATAATTTTGTTTATTATGTTTTGTAATCTTAGAGTTTTTATTTATTTATTTTATTATTTATTTTTATTTTTTTGTAATGTCATTTGTTTAATGTTTTCGTAGTGTCAGGATTTTTTTAATTTGTAATTTAGTTTTTTTTATTTTTAGTTAATTTTATTGTTTTAAAATATAGTAATGTTAGGTTACTTTATAGTTTAAACTTATTTTTTTTATTTCACAGGTAAGTTTTTATTTATTTAAAGATAGTTATTTTGTAAATTTGATTTAAAATTAGTGGGTGTTAGGTTTAGGGGTTAATAGTTTAATTTAGTGTGTTGCTATTTGGGGGGCAGCGGTTTAGGGGTTAATCGGTTTATTTTATTAGTAGCGATGTGGAGGGCCGGCAGTTAGGGGTTAATCGGTTTATTTAGCGTTTGCACACTTAAAAGGTTAGATTATTGTGACTGCGTTAACGTATTTTCCCATAGACTTCAATGGCGCTCAAAAAGTATAAAAACCTAACACCGACATGAAATATGTATATTTCACATTCCAATGTTCTTCACATAGAAGAATATGTTCTATTTATTCATAAATTCATATTTAACTATATATATATATATACACAGTATGTTTTTTGATAAAATATATATCAATAGCTATATATATATATATATATATACAGTAGATATCAAAATAACAAGAGTATTGCATTGAGCATTGATACTTTTTTATTGGACTAACTATCGGCTAGATTTAGAGTTTTGTCGGTAACGACCCGCGTAGCTAACGCTGGCTTTTTTCTCCCGCACCTTTTAAATACCGCTGGTATTTAGAGTTCACAGAAGGGCTGCGTTAGGCTCCAAAAAGGGAGCGTATAGCATATTTACCGCCATTGCAACTCTCAATACCAGCGGTGCTTACGGACGCAGCCAGCTTCAAAAACGTGCTCGTGCACGATTCCCCCATAGAAAACAATGGGGCAGTTTGAGCTGAAAAAAAACCTAACACCTGCAAAAAAGCAGCGTTCAGCTCTTAACGCAGCCCCATTGTTTCCTATGGGGAAACAGTTTCTAAGTCTGCACCTAACACCCTAACATGTACCCCGAGTCTAAACACCCCTAGCCTTACACTTATTAACCCCTAATCTGCCGCCCCCGCTATTGCTGACCCCTGCATATTTTTTTAACCCCTAATCTGCCGCTCCGTACACCGCCCCAACCTACATTATACCTATGTACCCCTAATCTGATGCCCCTAACACCGCCGAACCCCTATATTATAATTATTAACCCCTAATCTGCCCCCCACAACGTCGCAGCCAGCTACCTACAATAATTAACCCCTAATCTGCCGACCGGACCTCACCGCTACTATAATAAATGTATTAACCCCTAATCTGCCTCACTAACCCTATAATAAATAGTATTAAACCCTAATTTGCCCTCCCTAACATCGCTGACACCTAACTTCAAGTATTAACCCCTAATCTGCTGACTGGACCTCGCCGCTACTCTAATAAATGTATTAACCCCTAAAGCTAAGTCTAACCCTAACACTAACACCCCCCTAAGTTAAATATAATTTTTATCTAACAAAATAAATTAAATATTATTAAATAAATCATTCTTATTTAAAGCTAAATACTTACCTGTAAAATAAACCCTAATATAGCTACAATATAAATTATAATTATATTGTAGCTATTTTAGGATTAATATTTATTTTACAGGCAACTTTGTATTTATTTTAACCATGTACAATAGCTATTAAATAGTTAATAAGTATTTAATAGCTACCTAGTTAAAATAATTACAAAATTACCTGTAAAATAAATCCTAACCTAAGTTACAATTAAACCTAACACTACACTATCAATAAATTAATTAAATAAAATACCTACAATTAAATCTAACACTACACTATCAATAAATTAATTACATGAAATACCTACAAATAAATACAATTAAATAAACTAACTAAAGTACAAAAAATAAAAAAAGCTAAGTTACAAAAAATAAAAAAATTAATTACAAACATAATAAAAATATTACAACAATTTTAAGCTAATAACACCTACTCTAAGCCCCCAAATAAAATAACAAAGCCCCCCAAAATAAAAAAAATGCTCTACCCTATTCTAAAATTAAAATATAAAAGCTCTTTTACCTTACCAGCCCTTAAAAGGGCCTTTTGCGGGGCATGCCCCAAAGAATTCAGCTCTTTTGCCTGTAAAAAAAACATACAATACCCCCCAACATTACAACCCACCACCCACATACCCCTAATCTAACCCAAACCCCCCTTAAATAAACCTAACACTAAGCCCCTGAAGATCTCCCTACCTTGTCTTCACCATGCCAGGTATCACCGATCGGTCCAGGCTCCGAAGTCTTCATCCAAGCCCAAGCGGGGGCTGGAGATCCATCATCCGGCTGAAGTCTTCTATCAAGCAGCAAGAAGAAGTCCAGAAGAGGCTCCAAAGTCTTCATCCTATCCGGGCAGAAGAGGAGATATGGACCGGCAACCATCTTCATCCAAGCGGCATCTTCTATCTTCATCCGATGACGAGCGGCTCCATCTTGAAGGTTCCTTTAAATGACATCATCCAAGATGGCGTCTCTTGAATTCCGATTGGCTGATAGGATTCTATCAGCCAATCGGAATTAAGGTAGGAAAAATCTGATTGGCTGATGGAATCAGCCAATCAGATTCAAGTTCAATCCGATTGGCTGATCCAATCAGCCAATCAGATTGAGCTCGCATTCTATTGGCTGATTTGCTACCTTAATTCCGATTGGCTGATAGAATCCTATCAGCCAATCGGAATTCGAGGGACACCATCTTGGATGACGTCATTTAAAGGAATCTTCATTTGGACTTAGGACGTCGGAAGAAGAGGATGGATCCGCGCTGGAGGTCTTCAAGATGGAGCCGGATAGGATGAAGACTTTGGAGCCTCTTCTGGACGACTTCTTGCCGCTTGATAGAAGACTTCAGCCGGATGATGGATCTCCAGCCCCCGCTTGGGCTTGGATGAAGACTTCGGAGCCTGGACCGATCGGTGATACCTGGCATGGTGAAGACAAGGTAGGAAGATCTTCAGGGGCTTAGTGTTAGGTTTATTTAAGGGGGGTTTGGGTTAGATTAGGGGTATGTGGGTGGTGGGTTGTAATGTTGGGGGGGTATTGTATGTTTTTTTTTACAGGCAAAAGAGCTGAATTCTTTGGGGCATGCCCCGCAAAAGGCCCTTTTAAGGGCTGGTAAGGTAAAAGAGCTTTTCTATTTTAATTTTAGAATAGGGTAGGGCATTTTTTTATTTTGGGGGCTTTGTTATTTTATTAGGGGGCTTAGAGTAGGTGTAATTAGCTTAAAATTGTTGTAATATTTTTATTATGTTTGTAATTATTTTTTTTATTTTTTGTAACTTAGCTTTTTTCATTTTTTGTACTTTAGTTAGTTTATTTAATTGTATTTATTTGTAGGTATTTCATGTAATTAATTTATTGATAGTGTAGTGTTAGATTTAATTAATTGTAGGTATTTTATTTAATTAATTTATTGATAGTGTAGTGTTAGGTTTAATTGTAACTTAGGTTAGGATTTATTTTACAGGTAATTTTGTAATTATTTTAAATAGGTAGCTATTAAATAGTTAATAACTATTTAATAGCTATTGTACCTGGTTAAAATAAATACAAAGTTGCCTGTAAAATAAATATTAATCCTAAAATAGCTACAATATAATTATAATTTATATTGTAGCTATATTAGGGTTTATTTTACAGGTAAATATTTAGCTTTAAATAGGAATAATTTATTTAATAAGAGTTAATTTATTTAGTTAGATTTAAATTATATTTAACTTAGGGGGGTGTTAGTGTTAGGGTTAGACTTATCTTTAGGGGTTAATACATTTATTATAGTAGCGGTGAGGTCCGGTTGGCAGATTAGGGGTTAATACTTGAAGTTAGGTGTCGGCGATGTTAGGGAGGGAAGATTAGGGGTTAATACTATTTATTATAGGGTTATTGTTGCGAGAGTGAGGCGGATTAGGGGTTAATAACTTTATTATAGTAGCGGTGAGGTCCGGTCGGCAGATTAGGGGTTAATAATTGTAGGTAAGGTAGCAGCGATTAGGGGTTAATAAATATAATATAGGGGTCGGCGGTGTTAGGGGCAGCAGATTAGGGGTACATAGGGATAACGTAGGTTGCGGCGGTGTGCGGTCGGCAGATTAGGGGTTAACAAAATGTAATAGATTGGCGGCGATGTGGGGGGGCCTCGGTTTAGGGGTACATATGTAGTTTATGAGTGTTAGTGTAGTTTAGAGCACAGTAGTTAAGAGCTTTATGAACCGGCGTTAGTCCACAAAGCTCTTAACTCCTGGCTTTTTTCTGCGGCTGGAGTCTTGTCGTTAGATCTTGGCTCACTTCAGCCAAGACTCTAAATACCGGCGTTAGAAAGATCCCATTGAAAAGATAGGATACGCAAATGGCGTAGGGGGATCTGCGGTATGGAAAAGTTGCGGCTGCAAAGTGAGCGTTAGACCCTTACCTACAAGACTCTAAATACCAGCGGTAGCCCAAAACCAGCGTTAGGAGCCTCTAACGCTGGTTTTGACGGCTAACGCCAAACTCTAAATCTAGCCGTATACATTTATAAGATGACAAGTTTTCGGATGAGTTCCTTCCTTTATCAAGTCTGAAGCAATCGTGAAGCTCCTGCTCATATTTTACTAAATTTTGCTTTTTAGAAATAAATATGTAAAGCTAATATAATATAACTTCCATATCTGGGAACAGAAGTAACCTACATACTTTGCCAGAGTTTAGGAGCGGATAAAACGATTAACCTGACCTATGTTCTTCAAGTAAGCCATGCATAACTTTTACTAACTAGGCCTTAACTGATTCATTGATAGAGAACCGCGTGGCTAAGGCTGCCGCATACATCCCCCCAGGTCTCTGGGTTAAGAAGTACACAGATACTTTTCTACATCAGATCAATTAGTTAATTGTGCAGGAGAACTACTTGTCTGAGACTCCTGAGGATAATAGCAGTGGAAAATAGCTTTGGCCGAGGCAACTAGAAGGATCGCAGGATTTACTTTTCCATGACTAAAATGGCAGCAATGCAAAGCTGTAGGGACTTAATAACCACTTACAGATATTTGAACAGAGCCTATACTTAACTCTCTAAGAGGTTTTTGATATCCCGTCACGACCACTAGACTGGCAAAATATTTGGAGCGACGGCTCTATTTCCCTAGACCAAGATTGCTTGAACTGAGCATGGATGTGGGTCGCGCACCGGGAAGGCACCCTCGGCATGGGACTCACTTAAAAAGGTCTGCCATCTATTGGGATGACTCCAGGAATGATGCTGTGGATCCGGTTAACACAGGCCCAATTGGTCTGATGCTCCTCAACGATCCATCACAACCTACCCCTGCCTCCTGGATGCCGCAGGCCAAAGTTGGCTCTCTGGATGCCAGTCCGGAGAGGGTAGAGTTTTTCTTTTGGTGCAGTCATCTTTTTTCATCTCATATTCCATCAATAGGGCGGTCCGGTATCAGATGAATCCTCCAGAGACTCCTAAATTGCTTGACATGACTGTCCAGCACCTTTAGCTATATTCGTTGACTATGATGTGAGACTTGGACAGGTCCTTTAGTTTGAGTTAACATTGTTCCATATATCATTGTAATTGCTTGTTGCATATTTAAGGTATGTGCTTAAGTTTATGATGAAGCTTCTCTGCCTTATTCATATAACATCTTTTTTTTATATATACGATATTACATCATCCTACTATACCCTCTATTGGACTAACTTGTAAGAGATGTATATTACAGGGACCTTACTATCTATTAATAGATTAAAATGTTTAACCTATACAAGGCCAGGGCTTTCTCTCTTTACTACAGTTTTATTGATGAGGGTTTAAACTATGCTCCTAGTCTCCTACGACTGCTAGCCGCTTAAGCTAAAATAGAACCGTTACTGCGCCCTTTGAGGTACCATATGGACAACATAAAGGAGATTTATAGCCAAACAATTTAATGTTTTATATTTAAGCATATGAGAAGCAGTAATGTCTATTGACATGTTTCCCCTAAAAGTTATTAGATTCAGTCTCATGCTCCTACATATTTATTTTGGGTAATTTTTTGATATACAGTTACTTGGATATGTTTGCTTTACGAAGGATTCATTAGGAAATTAATGATAGTTTTATCTTATATAAGGAGACCTATGTCAGCCACATTTAATACCTTACTGTCTATATATTATATGATTATCTAGTTTGAGATACCTTTCTGAGCTGCAGCAGAACATATACATCTTATTCTTCAATCTACTTGGTATTTGGAGAAAAACTTACCTTTATTCCCTAAATCTTGATAATTCCCTATATACTTTATTCCCTCCATGAGACCACATCCGTTGTGGCTTTCTCCTTGGGTAGAAGAAGCTATTTTATAAACTCTTTGACACTGGCTTATTTACCCTATGTATTTCATATAGAGATTTGCTGGTTGGAGTATAGAATATAAGCTAAAGGTTATGCGAGTAGTACTGGACAAAAAGTCCTCCTAGATTTTACACACAGTAAATTCAGGGTTATATATATTTTAGGAGAGATCTCCTGATTATGTAACTCAAAGGTTGATGTTATGATATGTTTATACCTATTATAATGTTTATATATATATATATATATATATATATATATATATATATACATATATATATATATATATATATATATATATATATATATATATATTCATAGTAAATGCGTTTTAATAGCGTCTAGTACTCCCAAAAGTGGCCTTATATCATTTGAATTATGTATTCATTTTCAAGCTTAGTTCTTTAAAGGCCCAAAAGTGGCCTTGTATCTTCTACCGTCTGCTTATTCTAATAAGTGATCAGGGGTCCATGAGTGGCCCAACTGGCTCCGAACAGAAGGTATACTTAAAAAAAGAAAATGAGGTTTCGGATAATATTGTATGTCATATGTTTGATTGCTATAAATCTAGTTTGTATATGTACTAGACTGTGACTATGTAACCTGCATGCAGTTTCAGTTTCATATTACTAGATTATAAGTATGTAACTTGTATACAATATTTATTTATTTTTCTTTACTTTGTATGTTTAAGAACCTCAATAAAAAAAAAAAAAAATTAAGACGTATATGTTTAAAACATTTACGGCTAGATTTAGAGTTCTGCGGCCAAAGGGGTACGTTAGCTACGCATCTTTTAAATACCACTGGTATTTAGAGTTCACAGAAGGGCTGCGTTAGGCTCCAAAAAGGGAGTGTAGAGCATAATTTACCGCCACTGCAACTCTCAATACCAGCGGTGCTTACAGACGCGGCCAGCTTCAAAAACGTGCTCGTGCACGATTCCCCCATAGGAAACAATGGGGCCGTTTGAGCTGAAAAAAAACCTAACACCTGCAAAAAAGCAGCGTTCAGCTCCTAACGCAGCCCCATTGTTTCCTATGGGGAAACACTTCCTATGTCTGCACCTAACACCCTAACATGTACCCCGAGTCTAAACACCCCTAACCTTACACTTATTAACCCCTAATCTGCCGCCCCCGCTATCGCTGACCCCTGCATATTATTATTAACCCCTAATCTGCCGCTCCATACACCGCCGCAACCTACATTATAGCTATGTACCCCTAATCTGCTGCCCCTAACATCGCCGACATCTATATTATATTTATTAACCCCTAATCTGCCCCCCCAACGTCGCCGCTACCTACCTACAATTATTAACCCCTAATCTGCCAACCGGACCTCACCGCTACTCTAATAAATGTATTAACCCCTAAAGCTAAGTCTAACCCTAACCCTAACCCACCCCTAAGTTAAATATAATTTTATTCTGACAAAATAAAATAATTCTTAATAAATAAATTAATCCTATTTAAAGCTAAATACTTACCTGTAAAATAAACCCTAATATAGCTACAATATAACTAATAGTTACATTGTAGCTATTTTAGGATTAATATTTATTTTACAGGCAACTTTGTATTTATTTTAACCAGGTACAATAGCTGTTCCGATCAGCCAATAGAATGCGAGGAGGAAGGATGTTCCGCGTCAAAGGGATGAAGATGGAGCCGGAAGAAAGAAGATTGAAGATGCTGCTTGATAGAAGACTTCAGCCGGATGATGGCCCTCTTCAGACCCCGCTTGAATGAAGACTTCAGCCGGATGATGGACCTCTTCAGCCCCCGCTTGGATGAAGACATCGCCCGGATAGGATGAAGACTTCGGACCCTCTTCTGGACGGATCGGTGATACCCGGCGTGGTGAAGACAAGGTAGGGAGATCTTCAGGGGCTTAGTGTTAGGTTTATTTAAGGGGGGTTTGGGTTAGATTAGGGGTATGTGGGTGGTGGGTTGTAATGTTGGGGGGGTATTGTATGTGTTTTTTTTTACAGGCAAAAAAGCAGAATTCTTTGGGGCATGCCCCGCAAAAGGCCCTTTTAAGGGCTGGTAAGGTAAAAGAGCTTTTCTATTTTTATTTTAGAATAGGGTAGGGAATTTTTTTATTTTGGGGGGCTTTGTTATTTTATTAGGGGGCTTAGAGTAGGTGTAATTAGCTTAAAATTGTTGTAATATTTTTATAATGTTTGTAAATTATTTTTTTATTTTTTGTAACTTAGTTCTTTTTTTATTTTTTGTACTTTAGTTAGTGTATTTATTTGTATTTATTTGTAGGTATTTGTATTTAATTTATTTATTGATAGTGTAGTGTTAGGTTTAATTGTAACTTAGGTTAGGGTTTATTTTACAGGTAATTTTGTAATTATTTTAACTAGGTAGCTATTAAATAGTTCTTAACTATTTAATAGCTATTGTACCTGGTTAAAATAAATACAAAGTTGCCTGTAAAATAAATATTAATCCTAAAATAGCTACAATGTAACTATTAGTTATATTGTAGCTATATTAGGGTTTATTTTACAGGTAAGTATTTAGCTTTAAATAGGAATAATTTATTTAATAAGATTTATTTTATTTTGTTAGATAAAAATTATATTTAACTTAGGGGGGTGTTAGGGTTAGGGTTAGACTTAGCTTTAGGGGTTAATACATTTATTAGAGTAGCGGTGAGGTCCAGTCGGCAGATTAGGGGTTAATAAGTGTAGGTAGGTAGTGGCAACGTGGGGGGGGGCAGATTAGGGGTTAATAAATATGTAGGTGTCGGCGGTGTTAGGGGCAGCAGATTAGGGGTACATAGGGATAATGTAGGTTGTGGCGGTGTGCGGTCGGCAGATTAGGGGTTAAAAAAATTTAATAGAGTGGCGGCTATGTGGGGGGGGCCTCGGTTTAGGGGTACATAGGTAGTTTATGGGTGTTAGTGTACTTTAGAGCACAGTAGTTTTCTGCAGCTGGAGTCTTGTCGTTAGATTTCTAACGCTCACTTCAGCAAAGACTCTAAATACCGGCGTTAGAAAGATTCGATTGAAAAGATAGGATACACAATTGCCGTGGGGGGATCTGCGGTATGGAAAAGTCGCGGCTGGAAAGTGAGCGTTAGACTCTTTCCTGACTGACTCTAAATACCAGCGGGCGGCCAAAACCAGCGTTAGGACCCCCTAACGCTAGTTTTGATGGCTAACGCAGAACTCTAAATCTAGGCTTTATTTTGTATGCAGATGTTTTGCCCCATGTATATTATGCATATAGGAAAATTATTTTAATACCTATTTATGTTCAGAGACTTGGGGGCTGATTTAAGAAGCGTATGCTGCTGTTTCCGCAAGAGCCTTCAAAACCGTTGCTCCTTAACTCGTCTGCCACCTCTGAGGCGGCGGACAGCAATCAGCCCGATTGGATACGATCAGGATGATTGACACCCCTTGCTAGCAGCCAATTGGCCGCGGATGTGCAGGGGGCGGCATTGCACAAGCATTTCACACAAAATGCTTGTGTAATGATAAATGCCAACAGCGTATGCTGTCTGCACTTATCAAAGTACGATGGACATGATCCAATACAGTAGATCACGCACGCCCGCACATTAATAAAGTGGCCCCTAACACCATACTTAGGGCTAGATTATGAGTGGAGTGCGATAAGGGGTTTATAGTGGGTGTTTGTGCGTGTCAGGTTTTTTGCTCATATTACAAGTTGAAATTAAATTGATAGCTTGAGCGCATTTGAAGTTAAAGTGCGTTGGGTTAGAGTGTCCCCAGAGCTCTGGAATACGTTATTGTGTGCGTGATATTCTAAATCTAGCTTTTTACATGTGTCGGGGTAGCTCGAAAGCGAAAACAGTTTATTTTCAACCCATGGATTTGACATTTCTAAAAATCTTCCTTTTTGGTTGTAACCTACATCATGTAAGCTAATATGTATCTGTTATAACCATATGGCTGTTTTCTGCCACTGAAATATAATAACATAATTATAAAGGTGAGTAGAAAGGTTCTAGGTGTGACCTTGGCGTACACTTAATTGGAGGATGGTTGTGCCAATCTTATTTTATTTCAACACAAGGTTATAATAAATATTGTGCACTTTTACAATCAGCCTGTACAGTGTAACCTCCAGGAAGAGGCCAAAGGTCACATGTATTTAAAGTTATGGTAAATCCAAGCATTTAACAAAAGCTAGGATTTACCATTACTAAAAATCAAGGGGAGTTTCATTCATCAACCTTGTAAAAAAGGGTGCTAAACTCCCACTTTCTTTGCCGTTGCATAGCGCTAAATTCAGCGGCTCCAGCCGCCCACGGCACATTGGTCTTCTACCAATGAGGTGCCGCTTGCACCTCTGTAACCATAACGGTGTATGAATACAGAAACTTGTCAGTTGACACGCACTGCTATTGGTTCAGCGATACAAGCTGCACCTCATTGGTAGAAGATAGATGTGCCGTGGGCGGCCGGAGCCGCTGAATTTAGCGCTGTGCAACAGCAAAGAAAGGGGGAGATCCTTGCTTTTGTTAAATGCTTGGATTTACCATAGCTTTAAATACTTGTGACCTTTTGCCCGTTCCTGGAGGTTACACTGTACAGGCTGATTGTAAAGTGCACAATATTTATTATAACCTTGTGTTGAAATAAAATAAGATTGGCACAACCATCCTCCAATTAAGTGTATGCCAAGGTCACACCTAGAACCTTTCTACTCACCTTTATAATTATGTTATTATATTCCAGAGGCAGAAAACAGCCATATGGTTATAACAGATAAATATTAGCTTACATGATGTAGGATACAACCGAGAAGGAAGGAATTAAATTAATATATCACATACTGCCCTGCTGTTCTTAAAAGGATATAAACCCCATTTTTATTTATTTCATGATTCAGACACAACATACACTTTTAAACAACTTTCCTATTTTCTACTTTTAGCAAATTTTCTGCATGTACTTTCTATCCTTTGTTGAAAAGCAGGAGCGTGCACGTGTCTGCAGCACTACAGGGAAGCAGTTTCACAACAATGTTGTACATTAACAAGAGCACTAGATGGCAGCACTATTTCCTGTCATGTAGTTCTCCAGCATGTGCACACTACCTATCTTGATATCTCGTCAACAAAGAATAACAAGAGAATGAAGCAAATTTGCAAACAGTAGTGAATTGGAAACTTTATATGTATTCTCTGTCTGAATCATGAAAGAAAAGTGTTGGGTGTCATGTCCCTTTAAAGGGACACTAAACCCAATTTTTTTTCTTTCAGTATTCAGATAGAGCAGCAATTTTAAGCAACTTTCTAATGTACCCCTATTATCAAATTTTCTTTGTTCTCTTGCTATTTTTATTTGAAAAAGAAGGCATTTAAGCTAAGGAACAAGCCAATTTTTGTTCAGAACTGGACAGCATTTATCCACCAATCAGCAGAGACAACCCAGGTTGTGAAATAAAAATGGTCCGGCTTCTAAACTTACATTCTTGCTTTTGAAATAAAGATAGCAAGAGAATGAAGAAAAAAATGATAATAAGAGTAAATTAGAACGTTGCTTAAAATTGCATTATCTATCTGAATCATGAAAGATAAAATTTGGGTTCAGCGTCCCTTTAAGCCCTAAGCTTACGGTTAGAACTTGGATACACCATCAGGTGACACTAATCATACAAGCACGTGGGGTCTGATCTAATGAATTGCGGAGCTTTCCCTAATGTATAGACTGTATTTTTTTCCAAGCTTGTTATTTATTGCATCATTGCTAAGCACACAATATATTTTTTATATTTTATCACTTACTGTGCCGTTATGTAGCCACAATCAGCTTCTGCCTATCTGTAGCATTATCTGTTTTGTGGTTTATGTGTAAAAGATAACCACGTTCAGTCTTATCCCTCTCTTTGATAAGCAAACTAATCAGTTTTTTTCATTATGCTGACAATACTCTAATTTGCCTCACTCTTCTCCACTCTCTGAAACTTGTGACACTACTTTTTGTCCAACAGCTCCATAATACTGTCTAACCATTTAACGTCCAATACTTCCAAAACTGATTACATTATCTGCCAAATTCATCCTTAACAATTTAACTAACTTGTCATTATTCCAGTTGCTCTGCTATTTGTTTTGTTGGCCCATTTAGGGCTACATTACGAGTGGCGTGGTAACTGTTGCAAATGGCTTTAATATAGCGATACATTTATACACATGTCTAAAGATGTAGATGTATGTATACACTTGTTTATATGTGTGTACAGATACACTTATGAATTTATGTGTGTGTATATATGTAGTTATGTATTTACAGACATATACAGTACACATATGCTTTGGAGGCCCTTCAGGTATACAGCTGGATGAGAATAGGAGCGACAAAAAGGCTAAAATTTGCTATCAGGAACTGATACTATTTGTATAATTTAAAAAACATTTAATTAAAATATAGATAAAAAAACATTAATAGGTCAAGTACCATAAAAAAACTATTTAAACAACAAATATGAACATAACCCACTGTGGGGGGAAATATCAGTTGGTGATAGTTAGGATGGGTACCAGAACTGAAATGTGAATAAAGTCTATACAGTCCGTGAGATAGTCCTTATAGATGAAATCCTATAAAAGTGTTTCGTAATTAGGTCCTTGAAAAAAAAAAAAAACTTATATACTGTATATATAGTGCAATAAGTTTGACGCGTTTCATAGCACTATTGGCTACGTCATTAGAAGTAGAGGCCGTCCCCCCAACACTCTCATTATGTACAGAAACACTCCTGGCAGATTGATACTTCGGTGGATATCTTTGTTTATTGGCATTACATCGCCCCCATTGCTATAAAACCTAATATGGATCTTACTTGATTCTTATAGATATTGAAGTTTAGTAATGCAGTTTATTTTTGCAGGCAACTAGCTTCACGCTCAATCTAAAAAAATAACTTTATTAGAAAGAAGGATTTATTATTAAATATAGCAATAAGTGAAATTATTTGGATCAATTTGAACTTCCCCTGCAGGTAATGGATGCCTGTCACTTATAAATAGAGTTCTTTTATATAAGAGTTCCATTTGTTATGTAGCCCAATAGTAAACCCTATGTAACCTTCTATAGAGAGTGTGATAGTTAACTTTTACTTTCTTGTCACAGCAAGTGCAATAAGATAAGATCAAATAAAAATACTAATATTAAAGTGAAATAAAACATGAAATCACTAGCATCCGTTCATAATTCAGGGGCTTAAGAACATTGGTTATTGATAGTTGATAAATATCATTACACTATATCTGCTGGTGACATGTATATCAAAAACATATTCCAAGTTAGCTATATACCTTCACAAGAATGCCGCCAGATCTATATCCTTATTTAGGCCAGAAGGTGCAAGTGTATTGATTGTATATATCCAGTATATGCCCCCTCTTATCCCTTTCTCCACTTGTTCAATAGCCTTGATGTGAAAATCAGCTTTATTTTTATTATGGAACTTCACAAAATGAATAATTAGTGGGGGGTTTAAGATGCCTGCCTCTATGCTTTTCATATGCTCCAGGCATCTTATCTTCAGCCCCCTTTTGGTTCTACCTACCTCATCGGTACCTTGCATGTACATTCTAGCAGGTATACCACATAGTCTGATTTGCAATTAAGCAATTTCTTAATGGGAAATTTTTTTGCGCCTATAGCTGCATCTGCAGAGTTGTCATATTTCTTGTTACTGTTTTTTCTAGAACACTTATAGAAACCTTTAAGGTCATTTATCCCCAGACCAGTAGTTTTTCTCTTTTTCTCCTCAAAACACTAGGGTCTGTCATATTTTTGAAATTCATATTCTTCCTAAAGGTAATGTCGTGTTTATCTCCTGTAGCCTCTTTTAGTAGCGGGTCTTTCTTTAGTATGGACCAGTGTTTATTCATGATATTTTTAATTTGCCAGAACCATCATAAAATGTAGTGACAAGGTGCACTCTATTTCTTTTCTTGTGTGTGGTGCCCCGGTGACTTGCTGTTTTTTTTTCTTCTATTGTCCCACCCTCGTAGTTTACTAATTGGTTGGCCTCCCCATTTATAAGTGTAATCCTGTCCAATATCGTAGCTTTTCGTATTCTTCAATTATCACTTTCTCTTTAAAGTGTTTCTCTCTGAACCTGTTCTTTAGTTTTTCAGCTTCTTCTTCAAAGTCTACTGCTCTAGACCAATTTTGTTTCAACCGTTGGAATTGCCCGAACGTTATGTTCTCAATCTATCTTGGATGGTGAGAACTTTTGGCATCTAGATAACCATTCGTATCCGTATATTTACGGTATAACTTGCTACATATCTCACCATCCACTATATACAGAGTGACATCTAGAAAATGTATTTAATCTCTGTTACAGTTTTGGGTGAAACGTAGTTTCATATTGTTGGCATTCAGGTACATCACATAATCATTCCATGAGAACTCATTGCCCTCCCAGATAATCAGGATGTCATCAATAAACCTTTGCCAGAATACCACACTACTATGTTTAAAGGACATCCCATTGTATATCATATCCTCCTCAAAAACTCCCATGTAGAGGTTGGCAAAATTAGGGGAGAATTTCATCCCCATCGCTGTCCCATTTTTTTGCAAATAAAACTTGTCTTCAAATTGGAAGTAGTTCTTTTGCAGGACACATTTTATAAAATCTAGAATGAACTCTCTGTGTGTGCCCTTTATGTCACTATCATGTTCTAGGAAATGTCTAATAGAACAGATCCCTTTATCCCCTTTATCATGTGGAATAGACATGTATAGGGCCGAAACGTCTAGGGATGCTCATCTATATGTTGGTTTCCACTCTAGATCCCCCACAATCTATAGTAGATGAGGAGTATCTCTTAGATATGACCTCAAGTTCAATACCATAGGTTTCAGGAAGACATCCACATACTCAGACAGCCTTACTGTCAAGGACTCAATCCCCGAAATATTGGGTCTTCCCGGTGGTCTTTCAAGTTGTTTGTGGATCTTAGGTAAGTAATAAAATATTGCCATCTTAGGTCTCTCATTGGCTAAATATTTCCACTCTCTAAGATCTAGTACTAGTTCTTGATACCCTCTATTTAAATGTTCCATGTATTCATTTAGGAAGCTCTTGGTAGGGTCACCCCTCAATGTAATAAAGGTTTCCACATCATTGAGTTGTCAGTATGCCTCTAACAAATAGCCTCCTTTGTCTAGGAGGACAATGCCTCCACCTTTATCCACCTGCCTAATTACTAGATGCTCATTTTCCATCAGTCCCTTCAGAATTTCTTTATCCTTTAAACTCATATTGTGATTCCTCACTTTCACCTAGATTACGAGTTATGCACGCTATAGGGAATTTAAAGAACGCAACAAAAGTTGAGCTATTTAACCCTCAATAGCACAGCCATTACAAGTTTTGAAACAGCTGGCTTGTGCGTGCAATATGGTTGCATTGAGCTCCCTACACCCAAAATACAAGCGCTGTTTTGACGTGCTCGTGCACGCTTCCCCCATAGGCATCAATGGGGAGAGTGGGTTAGAAAAAAACCTAACACCTGCGATTGAGGAATGAAAAGCTCTGTAACGAAGCCCCATTGATGTCTATGGGGAAAAAAAGTTACATTTAAACCTAACACCCTATAGTTAAAATAAATACAAACTTTCCTGTCAAATAAAACCTAAGCTGCCTTACACTAAAACCTGACATTACAAAAAATAAAAAACACTAAAATTACAAAAAATCAAAAACCTACCATTACAAAAAATAACAAACGAAATTATCAAAAAGAATAAAAATTACTCCTATTCTAACACCCTTTAAAAAAACATAAACCCACCCCAAAATAAAAACCCTAATCTATAATAAATTACCAAGGTCCCTTGAAAGGGCCTTTTGTGGGCCCTTAAAAGGGCCTTTTGTAGGGCATTGCCCTAAAGTTAACAGCTCTTTTGCTAAAAAAGAAAAACAAACACCCCCTAACAGTATACAAACCCCCACCCCCCCAAACCCACAAAATAAAAATAAAGTAAAACCTAATCTACCCATTGCCCTGAAAAGGGCAATTGTATGGGCATTGCCCTTAAAAGGGCATTCAGCTATTTTTCCTGCCCTTAAAAGGGCATTCAGCTCTTTTATGAAATGCTCAACCCCTAATCTAAAAATAAAAACTCACCCCAAAAGGAAAAAAAAACATTACACAAAATAACAACTGAATTATCCAAAATAATAACATGTATTCCTATTCTAATACCCATTTTAAAAAAAAGCACCCCAAAGTAAAAAAAATAATCTATAATAAACTACCAATAGCCTTTAAAAGGGCCTTTTGTAGGGCATTGCCCTAAGTGAAACAGCTCTTTTACCTGAAAAAAAAATACAAAGACCCACTAACATTATAAACCCCGAACCCCCCAAACCCACAAAATAAAAAAAAACTATCTATAAAAACCTAATCTATCCATTGCCCTGAAAAGGGCATTTGTATGGGCATTGCCCTTAAAAGGGCATTTAGCTCTTTTGCATTGCCCTGAAAAGGGCATTTAGCTCTTTTAAGAGTAGCCCCCAAAAAACTAACACTAACCCCTCTTTAGGTACTCACAGTTGCTGAAGTCCTGTTTGAAGGATCTTAATCCAGGCGCCTCCATTTTCATCCAGGTGGCATCTTCTATCTTCATCCCAGCAGCGTCTTCTATCTTCATCCAAGCAGCGCGGAGTGGGTCCATCCTGAAGACATCCAGCGTGGAAAGTCCTCTTCATACGGTCGCCGCCGTATACTGAATCTTCAATGCAAGGGACGTGATTCAAAATAGCATCCCCAGGATGAGAGCTACTGAAATCCTATTGGCTGTTCAAAACAGCCAATAGGATGAGAGCTTCTGAAATTCTATTGGCTGTTCAAATAAGCCAATAGAATTTCAGTAGCTCTCATCCTATTTGCTGATTTGAACAGCCAATAGGATTTCAGTAGCTCTCATCCTATTGGCTGATTTGAATTTCCAAAATCAAATCAGCCAATAGGAATGCAAGGGACACCATTTTGAATTGCGTCCCTTGCATTGAAGATTCAGTATACGGCGGCAACCGTATGAAGAGGATGCTCCGTGCCGGGTGTCTTCAGGATGGACCCGCTCCATGATGAAGATAGAAGATGCCGCCTGGATGAAGATGGAGCTGCGTGGATGAAGATGGAGCCGCCAGAATGAAGATCCTTTAAGCGGGACTTCAGCAACTGTGAGTACCTAAAGAGGGATTAGGTTTTTTAAGGGCAATGCAAAAATAGCTAAATGCCCTTTTAAGGGCAATGCCCTACAAAAGGCCCTTTTAAGGGCTATTGGTAGTTTATTGTAGGCTAGGGTTTTTTTTTATTTTGGATGGGATTTTTTATTTTTATTGGGCTATTAGATTAGGTGTAATTCTTTTTTATTTTTGATCATTTCGTTTGTTATTTTTCATAATTTAGTTTTTGTTATTTTTTGTAATTTAGTCTTTTTAATTTTTTAATTAGATACTTTGTAATTTTTAGAGTAGTGTTAGCATTGTAATACCCATACAAATGCCCTTTTAAGGGCAATGGGTAGATTAGTTTATTGCTAGAGTTATGTTTTTTTTATTTTGGAGGGTTGGTCGGTGGTGGGTTTTACTGTTGGGGGGGTCTTTGTATTTTTTTTACAGGTAAAAGCTGTTTAACTTAGGGCAATGCCCTACAAAAGACCCATTTAAGGGCTATTGTTAGTTTATTGTAGGCTAGGTTTTTATTTTGGGTGGGCTTTTCTATTTTTATAGGGCTATTAGATTAGGTGTAATTCTTTTTTATTTTTGAAAATTTCGTTTGTTATTTTTCTTAATTTAGTTTTTGTTATTTTTTGTAATTTAGTCTTTTTTATTTTTGTAATTAGATAATTTTTAGAGTAGTGTTAGGATTTTTTTAATGTGTAATATAGTTTATTTAATTGGTATTAACTTAAATTTTAGTTTAATAGTTATATTAGTTTAATTGTTAGTTTAAACTTAGTTTTAATTTGACAGGTAAATTTTAATTTAATTTAAGATAGGGAAATTGTAATTTTAATATAACGTTAGGGGGGCGTTAGGTTTAGGGGTTACTAGTTTAAATTAGTTTTTTTACGATGTGGGGGGCTTTCGGTTTAGGGCTTAATAGGTTTATTTAGTATATTTAGTTGTGGGGACTTGCGGTTTAGGGGTTAATAGGTTTATTATAGTGGCGTTGGAATTAGGGGTTAATAACTTTAGTATAGTGGGGGCGATGTGGGCGGACAGCAGATTAGGGGTTAATAATATTTAAATAGTGTTTGTGATGCGGGAGGGCGTCAGTTTAGGAGTTAATAACTTTATTATAGTGGTGACGATGTTGGGGAGTGGCGGAATAGGGGTAACAATTTTTATTAGTGGCGGCGATGTCAGGAGCGGCAGATTAGGGGTTAATAACTATAATATAGTGTTTGCGATGTGGGAGGGCCTCGGTTTAGGGGTTAATAGGTAGTTTATGGGTGTTTAGTGTACTTTGTGACAGTTTAGTTATGAGTTTTATGTAACAGTTTTGTTGCGTAAAACTCATAACTACTGCTCTCAGATTGCCAAATGGATTTTGTCGGTATAGGGTGTAACGCAAGCATTTTAACCACACTGCAAAACTTGTAATGGCTGCCCTATGGAAGTCCCATGAAAAAACGTAATTTTTACGTGTGCGGGACTGACGTTGCGTTACAGGCTAAAAGGCTTGCAGTACAGCTATACCGACAAGACTTCTAATGTGCTGTTTTAACTCTGAAATTACCATTTTTTCAGCGTTAAAACACAAACGCACAACCTTTAATCTAGGTGTTTGTATTGTGTACACATCTTTGTGCACTCTAGTATTACCTGATCTTTGGATTGTGCAATGTATTTACCTTGGGACTGAACAGGATAGAAGATGGATCTTGGCCTTAAACCACTGTGTGTTTTCCCCTTCTCCTCAGTTATTTGGGTATTGGTTAGTGTGCTCATAATGTCCCTATATGTTCCCATATGTGATTCATTTCGAACAGCTAGGTGTTTGTTTCCACACCTCCGCTCTTCTTCTCTAGATCTAACAATGCCTCTAGAGTCTCCTTGTCTCCTTCAGTAAGGTTATTCTGTTCTAAATTTCTCCTATCTTTCTCAAAATGCCTGAGGAGAGTTAACTTCCTTGTGAATTTATTGATATCAGCAAATAATTCAAAAGGGCCTGTTTTTTTGGTGGGGGCGAAGGAAAGTCCTTTTTTCAATATATCTGTTTCTCTCTAGTTTAGAGTGCACGTGGGTAGGTTGAATATCTTAACTGTATGATCACTTAAAGTGCCATCTCTCTTCTTCTTTTTAAGTTGTATTCTCCTTCCCCCTCTACACCCTCTTTGTCTTCCATAGTACTTTTTCTTCCTCTTCCTCCTGCACTGCCTATTCTGGATTGTCTCCACTCCATATCTACGCTTGCTCTGTTTTGCCTGTTTTCCTTTACTATTGTTTGGCCCCTGGGTTTGTCGGTTAGATGCCTGTCTAGAAAAAACTGTGCATAGTGTTCTCCTCTGCTATTGTTTTTATGGTAGTGGGTGTCATGTTCTTCCCACACACCATCATCTCTAGTCCAGTTTTCTCTGATCTCCCTTTGTGTATGAGGTTTGAAAACAGGGGGTCTAGTGTCTTCCATATTTGTAGGGTATCTACCCTGATAGCCCCTCTGTTGTCTATCCCCTCTGGATTGAAATCCATAGTATCTATTGTTTTTATTATTTGTATATCGGGGGGACTTTTTTCTGTGGTGTATTGGTTGTTTCCCTTATAGTAGTGGCCTGGTTGGTATCTATTGCCCCCTAAGTTTCTCCCATTACTTGTATGACTGTATTGACCCCGACTATTATAGATATCAGGGAAAATGAACCTGATGTTATTGGGTCTCGAAACAGGATTTTTATCTTTTTTCCTTATTTGTGTTTTTACTATTCCATTAGTGTTAGTAATGTGAGTTGGATTATTATTAATCCCTGGAGTGATGGGTATAATGGGAATATCAGTCTCTGTTTCAATATTACCTGTAGTTTCTGAGTGGTTTGCTTGAAAATTTCTTTCAAACTTCTTCTTTTTCTTTCTTTTCCGTTCTCTTTCTAGCTTAATCATACGTTCTCTGATATCCTCATCTAGTTTGTAATAATAGGCATCTCCTTTAAATAGGAGAATTAGAGCTTGCAATTTCTTGATTTCCAATGTTACCTTTTCAAGGTTCGCTTCCCTAAACTTTATAATCACTCTTATTAGTTTAATGGACCTATCCTCTAGAATGGAGCCCCACTCCGTTAAAAGTTCCACATCAGTGCTATTGAAAATAGGTGTTTTGGTTAGTGTTAATCCTTTCGGTATAATGCCTGCTTTTAAATATGTTTCTAGACCTATAATGTCACACCAATGTTTAATCTGGATCCTACTTAACTTTCCTATTTGGTTGAATAGTTCCCTAGGATTGCATTGGGACACTAAGCTAGTGGTACCTTTACTTGCCTGAATATCAGTAAAGAGGGTTCTTTTCTTATTGTTGTGATCAAAGTAAACCCCAAAAGTACACTCAGTCATCTTCATAGCAGCTAATTTCAATAAAGAAATACCCTAGGGTCTCACAACTAGCAGGTATAACAAAACGAAATGAAAAAGGAAGAGTAGAAGTAGCGCTAGTGGCCAGACAGACTGTGAGTGGTACTAATGTAGTACTACTTACAGTCTGTCTGGCCACTAGCGCTGCTTCTACTCTTCCTTTTTCATATATACAGTATATATAAAACGTGTACACATGAAATAAAAAATAAATAAAAAAAAGGTTGTGGAATACAAAAACGTTTGTGAAAAATCAATTATATCAGAAATATCCTTGAAATAAAATGTCAATCAAAGGAATACCCGCTTCCGTTTACCTAGAAAATAAAATAAAAATATATGTGCAATATCTTCTTAGTAAAAATAGACGTGCATCAATGAATCTGGGAAGAACTCAAGCCTCAAAGTCCGTTTAGAGTCGACGAGTTTCAGCCCAAAATAGGGCCTTTTTCAAGACATAGTGAGGCTTGGAGAGGTATGAGCTTTTTAAAGGGTTGGTTAACTAATCAGGTACTACAACCATTAATTAGTTGTTCCCGCCAAATTTGGTTCTTAGTTTCCGCCCAGTTGTGGCCCTGCTACTAATACCAGCATAATTACATCACTTCTGGTTTATCATGTGATTTCCAGTCTAGCGCAACTTCCGGTTTTGATTGTGAAATTTCCGGTTGGCAATGTCAGGTCATCCCCGCCATTTTTGTAAAGGGCAATAATTTGGGCGCTCTTCATAACTATGGGTATTTAGAGAGTTTAATCTAAGGCTTGGAGGCTATATAAGGATATAGATCTTATAAAAAATGTTTATATCTTTAAAGACATCCTAAAAAATTATCTAAAACATCCCCCATTAAGAGAAAAAATATTCTTAAATTTTTAAAAAAGCAAAAACCAGATGTTATGTTCCTACAGGAACTACCCCTGAAAGAGGGCAAAATTGCTAAGCTAAAAGTAAACTGGATAAAGGAAATTATAGCGACACCATGTGATAAAAGGAGTTGTGGAGTCGCTATTTTGTTAAATAAAAGTTTGGAGTATGAGATAATTGTCACGGATACCAGACCCCCAAGGCTAACCCCCACCACCTTACTACCTCACCCTGTTGTTTCTCAGCGGTTTTGGGCTCCTCAGTGCAACCGCTGTCTCTGGAAGCTTTTGGTTGCTTGTTTTGTCATCAGTACTTGTTAAGAGAAGAGCGGGTCGATGCCCGGGAAAACCCTCCTAGGCTGGCCGGGCTCCTGGAACTCCTGGTCGGCCGCTTCACAAGGGACACCCACCTAACCCCTCTCAGGCTGGCCGGGTTCCTGGAACTCCCGGGCGGCCACAGAACAGCAGGACACCCACTAACTTTACCCCTGGTCGCTCCAGCAGCCCTTTGCCCAAGAGCTCCGCTCTTTTGGGGAACGGTAGCCCCTAGGGAGGACAAGAGCTGGGGTAATTATTGGAGGGGAGCTCCTTTGGGAACTGGGGGTTTTGGACACCCCTATCCCCATAAATTCAATGGACTGTAACTCCGGCCCCCAGTAACGAATCATGCCGCTGTTTGGACTGTGGCATTTGGGGACACCGGGATCACCCCGAAACTGCCACCCCTGGGTACTGGGATTCTGTGGGACTGTGGCTGCTATGGAGGTGCCGGTCTGTCTGGAGAGGTGGGAATGGCGGGAAAATTGTGGGATTGTCCAGTGTCTTATCAAGATGAGCTTTGTGTATAAAAGGAGTGTATGTTTTACAATAAAATCAGTTCCTGTTTCACCTGAATGCTAGTATGTCTAGTTATTTGGGTGGGCTCCAGCTAAAATCACTTTCCTGGGCTACATAGCAGCCTGTTCCAGGCAGAGGAAGGACCCTCTGGCAGAGCTACCTAGTACTGGGTAGCTGGAGTCTGCCACAGGGAGGAAACCTGAATACATCTGAAGAGCCTGCATTTTCAGTTTGGTCTATATTTTAGGACTCAAAAGCTTTTTTGTTGTTGTTTTACATGTTTTATTTCTGCTCCTTATGTACAAAATGATCTCCTTTACAGGAAGTCTAAAGTGCTTAACTTCTGTTTAGTCTGGTGTTTCATTGCCGTATAGATATGATGTTAATTCCTTGCATTTGGGGCAGGTAAAATAGTCTGGCAAACTATGCTGTGAGAGACACACTATTCGGATTTAGTTCCCCAGATTTAAAATAAAGAATATTGAGCAGTGGTTAGGAAAACTACAATTTAACTATATTACCACCACCTCTGGTGGAAAGCTGACCTGCTTATAAACAGATCTAATTACTACCTCTACAAGATGGCTTAACTAATATGTCCTTTGTTGTGTAAAATTAGCATCTCAATGGTACCTTGTATATCATGTGTTAAAATCTTTTAAAAAGAAAACTACTATACTGTGAGACACACTATTCGGAGTCTGTTCCCCCGATTACATTCAGTGGTTAGGAAAATATTGATTCTAGTATATATATATATATTTTTTATTATTATTATTATATACACATTGTTACAAAAACAAAAATAACATATACAGCAACAAAAAACAATTACCCATCTCTTGTCCAGGGACGCAGCCCTACAAGAGTCGATTATACATAGGAATACTGATACATATTATACTTCTGATATTTTATCGTTCTTCCAAACAATATCAACTAATCAATTGTTGCCTTACAGTCATAATCTGATCCAAGAAATGCATCTGTAACCTATATATCTCTAGGTGGTAAACATGACATTAATTACTTTCATTACTGTCTTATCTGTGAAAGCCCTATTAGGGAAAGAGAAAAAAAAAAAAAAAGAACCCATAAGAACCAAAAAACCCCGCCTCTCTCACTCCTCCCGCCCCACGTGTCCCCATCCACCACACCCCCCAGACACTAATGAATGTCACTACGGTCGCACCAGACCCCATTGTTGCGGTAAAACATTTTTTAATATGAGTAAGATGAACTCAGGAGAGTTTTGTTTAGGTAAGATAAATTAAATTTGTGCCGTTAGTGGCCATTCCCTGATTATATTTAGCTATTTAGAGAAAAAAGCTATGAGTCTATTTTCAGTACATGGTTTAATGTTAAGTAACTCGATGGTCATCTTTGTATTCATGTTATTTATAAGTAACTCGATGGTCATCTGTGTATTCATGTTATTTATAAGTAACTCGATGGTCATCTGTGTATTCATGTTATTTATAAATTCTTTTAAACTTGGAGATTCAGTAGATTTCCATTTTTTAAGTATTATATTACGCGCTACCATAATAGCTAAGTTTATGAGAAGTTTATCTGCTTTGAATTCACCTTCATCATATAGCAGAAGAGCGTTGACTGAGGAAAGAGAGATTCTAACCCGTAAGAATTTATTAAGCCAGAAATTTACTTTCCCCCAGAATTGTACAATCTTCAGGCAGAACCAAAGACAATGCATAATATCAGCTTTCTCGGCTCTGCATTTATAACATGTGATGTTATATTTACCCATTTGTTTATTCTGTCAGGTGTTAAATAATAAGTATTCAGTAATTTACACTGTGACTCCCTCCAGCTACAAACTGCCGTAGCAGCTTCCATATTAGTGAGACATTTTTTAACCTCTTGTATCTGTATCTGAGGAAAAAACTTGTTCACATGGGTTTTAATATTTTCAAGCTGCATTGCCCTAGATTTAGACATTAGCATATTATACCATACTGAAATTGATCTTTTCCCACCTTTATACAGTTTAAGTCCTGACTCTATCTCCTGCCAGTCCCAATCTGTACCATATAATTGACATTGTTGGTGGAAATAGCTCCTACTCTGTAAGTATGTGTAAAAAAAAATTGACGGTAACTGGAACTTGTTCGCAATTTCTGCAAATAATTGTATATTTACTGTGCCCTCTTGCTTAAGCTGACACCATTTTACTAACCCTTTCTCTTTCCATACTTTAAATACCGGGTCATATATGCCCGGAGTAAAATCAGGCGTACCCACTATAGGACAATAATGAGAAATATGGAATTGTTTATTTAAAAGAGTACAATATTTCTGCCAAGCTATTATGATGTTATTAATAGTCACTAATTCAGAGACATTATTGGGAATTAATTTCTTATCCATATGTAAAACTGCCTTAAGGTCGAATGGGGCTATTATTTCTGATTCCAACCTATAATATGTTACATTGTCCCCCTCAACCAGCCAGTCTACAGCAAATTTAACCATTGCCACCAGATTATACAATTTGAGGCATGGGAGCGCGAAACCCCCTTCTTTCCTGCGCTGCAACAATTTATTCATTGCCAGGCGAGGTTTACCATTGTTCCATAGAAATTGTATTACTATTTTATTATATTTATGTAAATCTGCCTTTACTATAAATAATGGTAAATTCTGTAGTAGAAACAAGATTTTAGGGAAAATTATTTGTTTTAATTACCATTATCTTTGCCGACAATGATAATTTATACATACTCCATTTCGCTAGTTCCTGTGGCAATTTCTCAAGTATATTTTCATAGTTAATTTTATACCAGTCATTCGGGTTTTTACAAATATACAGTCCTAAGTACTTTAACAGCTGTACCTCTTGAAATCCGCGCTTAGTATAGCTCTTATTATTTTTTTGTATCCAAAGTATTTCTGATTTTTTCATGTTCATTTTATAACCAGAGAATTTGCTATAAGCGCCTATTATATTTAAATGTTTCGGTATACCTTCTATAGTATTATATAAGAATAAGATTATGTCATAATGAAATTTTCAGGTTGTGTTTACCAATTCTGACACCTACTATTTCTTGTCTTAAGAAAATTGCCAAAGGTTCAAGCGAATAAAAGTGGCGATAATGGGCAACCTTGTCTCGTCCCTTTATACAATGTTATATATTGAGATAGTTCTAAATTCACTAGGAGTTGCAACCTAGGATTATTATAGATTAATTTGTTCAAGTTAAGTAAATTTCCTTGTAAGCCAAATTTATTTAGTGCTGTGAATAAATGTTCCCACGTGATAGCATCAAATGCTTTTTCTGCATCTTTTGCTAGGAGAGCCAGATCTCCCTTACTCTTGCCTAGATTATGAGTTCTGCGTTAGCTTTAAAAAGCAGCGTTGAGAGGACCCAACGCTGCTTTTTATCTAACGCTGGTATTACGAGTCTGACAGGTACAGGCTCACCGCTCACTTTTCTTCCGCGACTCGAGGCTACCGCAAATCCCCTTACGTCAATTGCGTATCCTATCTTATTAATGGGATTTGCCTAACGCTGGTATTACGAGTCTTGGAGAAAGTGAGCGGTAGAGCCTCTACCTCCAAGACTCCAGCCGCATTTAAAAGTCAGTAGTTAAGAGTTTTATGGGCTAACGCCGGAACATAAAACTCTTAACTACAGTGCTACAAAGTACACTAACACCCATAAACTACCTATGAACCCCTAAACCGAGCCCCCCCCCCACATCGCAAACACTATAATAAAATCATTTAACCCCTAATCTGCCGACTGGACACCACCGCCACCTACATTATAGCTATGAACCCCTAATCTGCTGGCCCTAACATCACCGACACCTATATTAAATTTATTAACCCCAAATCTGCCCCCCCACGTTGCCGCCACCTACCTACACTTATTAACCCGCTACTAAAATAAATGTATTAACCCCTAAACCGCCGCACTCCCGCCTCGCAAACACTATAATACATTTTATTAACCCCTAATCTGCCCTCCTTAATATAGCCGCAACCTACCTACAATTATTAACCCCTAATCTCCCGCACCCAACGTCGCCGCTACTATAATAAAGTTATTAACCCCTAAACCTAAGTCTAACCCTAACACCCCCCATAAGTTAAATATAATATACATTAAACAAAATAAATTTACTATAAATAAATTATTCCTATTTAAAACTAAATACTTACCTATAAAATAAACCATAAGATAGCTACAATATAACTAATAGTTACATTGTAGCTATTTTATGATTTATTTTTATTTTACAGGCAACTTTGTATTTATTTGAACTAGGTACAATAGCTATTAAATAGTTAATAACTATTTAATAGCTACCTAGTAAAAAAAATTGCAAAATTACCTGTAAAATAAATCCTAACGTAAGTTACAAATACACCTAACACTACACTATCAATAAATTAATTAAATAAATTAAATACAATTATCTAAACTCAAATACAATTAAATAAACTAAACTATAGTACAAAAAAAACAAACACTAAATTACAAAAAATAAAAAAATATTACAAGAATTTTAATCTAATTACACCTAATCTAATCCCCCTAATAAAATAAAAAAGCCCCCCAAAATAATAAAAATTTCCCTACCCTATACTAAATTACAAAAGTAATCAGCTCTGTTACCAGCCCTTAAAAGGGCTTTTTGCGGTGCATTGCCCCAAAGTAATCAGCTCTTTTACCTGTAAAAAAAAATACAATCCCCCCCAACATTACAACCCACCACCCACACACCCCTACTCTAAAACCACCCGATCCCCCCTTAAAAATACCTAACACTACCCCCCTGAAGATCACCGTACCTTGAGTCATGTTCAGCCAGCCGGCCACCGATGGAACAGAAGAGGGCATCCGGACCGGCAGAAGTCTTCATCCTATCCGGGCAGAAGAGGACATCCGGACCGGCAGACATCTTCATCCAGGCAGCATCTTCTATCTTCATCTTTCTGGAGCGGAGCCATCTTCTATCCAGCCGTCGCGGAGCCATCCTCTTCTTCCGACGGACTAACGACGAATGAAGGTTCCTTCAAATGACGTCATCCAAGATGGCGTCCCTCAAATTCCGATTGGCTGATAGGATTCTATCAGCCAATCGGAATTAAGGTAGGAAAAATCTGATTGGTTGATTTAATCAGCCAATCAGATTGAAGTTCAATCTGATTGGCTGATTGGATGAGCCAATAGAATGCGAGGTCAGGCTTAGATAAGGTGTAATTAGATTAAAATTCTTGTAATATTTTTTTATTTTTTGTAATTTTGTTGTTTTTTTTGTACTATAGTTTAGTTTATTTAATTGTATTTGAGTTTAGATAATTGTATTTAATTTATTTAATTAATTTATTGATAGTGTAGTGTTAGGTGTATTTGTAACTTAGGTTAGGATTTATTTTACAGGTAATTTTGTAATTATTTTAACTAGGTAGCTATTAAATAGTTATTAACTATTTAATAGCTATTGTACCTAGTTAAAATAACTACAAAGTTGCCTGTAAAATAAATATAAACCCTAAAATAGCTACAATGTAATTATTAGTTATATTATAGCTATATTAGGGTTTATTTTACAGGTAAGTATTTATTTTCAAATAGGATTAATTTATTTAATGATAGTAATTTTAGTTTGTTTTATTTAAATTATATTTAATTTAGGGGGGTGTTAGGGTTAGGGTTAGACTAAGGTTTAGGGGTTAATAACTTTATTATAGTAGCGGCGACGTTGGGGGTGTGAGATTAGGGGTTAATAATTGTAGGTAGGTGGCGGCGATGTTAGGGAGGGCAGATTAGGGGTTAATAAAATTTATTATAGTGTTTGCGAGGCGGGAATGGGGCTGCGTTAGGAGCTGAACGCTGCTTTTTTGCAGGTGTTAGGTTTTTTTTCAGCCAGCTCAGCCCCATTGTTTCCTATAGGGAAAACGTGCACGAGCATGTTTAGCCAGCTTACCGCTACCGTAGGCAACGCTGGTATTGAGAGTCGAAGAGAAGCTAAATTTGCTCAACGCTCCCTTTTCTGAGGCTAACGCAGCCATTCAGACAACTCGTAATACCAGCGTTGGCTTAAGGGTACGCTGGAAAAAAAAGGCTCGTTAGCACCGCAGGTCTTTACCGACAAATCTCGTAATCTAGGCAACTGTTTCTTATTTCCCAGATTTTTATTATAATGATAATCTAACATTACCAGTATGCATCTAATATTTCTTACCACATTCCTGCCTGGCATGAATCCTGTCTGATCCTGATGTATAACCTCTCCAAGAGCTTTTTTTAGCCTTTCTGCAATTATTGCCATCAACAACCTATAATCTACGTTTAACAGGGAAATTGGTCTATACGACCCTAATTCTTCACGACTTTTACAATTCTTGTAAACTAATGTGATAACCGAGTCAGCAAAATACTTTAATATTTATTGAATAGTTTGCCTAACGTATCAACTATGTTTTGTCTAATAATTTTATAAAATTCAGCCGGGAGCCCATCCGGCCCGGTGCTTTATTGTTTTTCAGTTTTTTAATGGCCACTATAAATTCCATTTCAGATATTTTTTGGTTAATATTATTAAGCGCCTCCCTTGAAATTTTTGGTACTTTAATATTTTGCCAGAATTCCATTTTTACATTTTCATCAATTAACTCAGCTGAATAAAGTTTTTGATAATATCTAAAAAATGCCTGTCTAACTTCGAAGGCCTGCGTATGTCTGTCTCCTTCCCTTATATTAGAAATTATATTCCTGTTTTTTTTTTTTTTTTTTTAAACCATTTTTGTTTTAGGAATATATATATATATATATATATATATATATATATATATAGTAATCTGCAACATAGGACTGCACTCACTGGATTTATGTAAAAAATCTCTTTAATTAGGTAACGTTTCGGAGCACGCAGGCTCCTTCCTCAGACCAATACAAAACATGCAACTAAACACTGTGTCTTATAAACATATTGAGCCCCACCCACCACCAAATTAACTGTGAATTGCGCCAAAACTGGGGTTGTCATAGTGATAACCCCTAACCCCCTCAGTGTTACCATACTACTAATCAAACAATTCCTAGGATAATTCATAAAAGCTTCAAAGTTGTATAGGTGGTACAATAAATGCATGAGCCACAAAAAGTGCCTATTACTAAATGTAAAGCTAAACATCCATGTGTTCCAGTACATACATAAATGGATTAATTAGATAAGAGATATATGACTGCCAAAACATTTCATATTGGTGTAAATTAGACCTTCATATGTGATATATAGACATATAGACATATATGGCAGTACAGCAGTGCATTACATATAGTCACATCGGTTATACATGTATTAGTCATTACATCAGAGTAGCACTGTGTAACCCTCTTATTGTGTTGAACTGTGAGTTCATATTAACGTTTATGATATGCCGTTCCCACTAGGTGATAATGTATCTGCAGCTGATCTCTATTCAATCATATTTAGGGACTCGTACTGTAAACCCTTAAAGCAGCATTATCACTCTTACCTTATGTATTACTTTATAATATGTCTGTATATATTGTGTTTTAAGGTCAGATTAGGCTCCCAATCTTCTGTAGGACAGATCGTTGCATGAACAAAAACGTAGCTAAAAGAACGGGCCACTAGATTGTATTAGGCGCCCAGAGAAGCAGCTCCGGCGCTCGTACTGCTCATTAGCATAGCGCATGGCTAATTTACATAAGTTGATGACGTATGCGCGTGTATCTGCGCGTCGTCATGGTGACCCAGCAGGGCGTTAGGCAATATGCGATCGTGACCGCTTGTGTTACATCGTGTTAGCTATAGTCAAAGCCTTAATATGGGACACACTTAAAGGAATATTCCTTTAGCAAGGGCATACAAAATAAAAAATAAAGATTTAAAATTTATATTTCACACTGAGTGGGCTGAGAGCATCGTAATGGATGTATATATATGTGTCACCACTGTATTACTGACATACATCTAAGTGTCTCATAAGGCTAACCACATTATGTATAAAGTTTGTACATATACTTTAAGTTAGGCACACTAAGTATGACAGAGAGACCTTATCCCCTGTAATGTTGATAACAAAAATAATCAAGTAGCAATCCATAGAAATGCAGAAGGCTGTGTAAATCTTTGTAGCCTATTCAACAATAAAACAGCCATAGGGTTAGACTACGTGTGGGATCAGTTCAGATAGAACTGAAAGTTTTTTACATTAACACATATGTGTATACAAATATTTAATAATAGTACAGTCTAGGACCTTGTGCCTGGACCCTCATGAGTCCATTCAGTATAACCTCAAAATATATAATTGGTTTACTGTTATAAATGGCAATCAAAGTGACATCACATTCTCCCGAATAGCTTAGTATAGGTTTAGCAATATAGTGTTATTAGATTGTTAATGTCTTTAGGTCAAAAAAAAGTCTGTATCAGTCCTACTGAAAACAGATCCTGTGTTAGGTTGCCAGGAACAAACACAGTGTACTCCAACTAGTTCAAGAATACCATAGGTGTCCCATTAATACCCATATGTCACGTATTAAAGTGACCTGCTTCCATCACTAAGTAGCCAACACACAGGCCCATAAATGACACTTAAGTTGGACCCACCAAGTGTGTATCACACTAGGGCATATGAAACTCACTGGTTAGTTAACCAACTATAGTGTGTCCAGGCAGGTCCTGTACCTTATCTGTGCTCCGCTGGTCCAACATCATGACCTGACTTGTGTCCCACAATCGCAGGTGGAATGCACCAGGTGCCTCATCACAAGACCGGAATGTAAAGTAGCCATTGTAGCTTAGTTTCAGAGGAAGCAGTGCCAGTCATTGGACAAAGGGAAAGACAAGATGGCACAGGACATCAGAAATAGATGGGAGATCCTAGCGACTGACCAGAGTTTACCATTTACACATATGGACCCCCCCATTATGGGGTATAGACGTGGAAGGAGTCTAAGGGATCTACTCATGGCTACAGACCCACAGCAATGCTATATGAAACAGCAATGGCTTATGACAAAGAAAAAGGGCTGCTACAGATGCCTGGGATGCACAACTTGCAGTGGAATGATCCCATGTAAAGTGTTTAGACATCCACACACTACTCAAAAGTACACAATAAGACATTATATCACCTGTACGACGACTCATGTGATCTATCTATTGAGTTGCTGCTGTGGCCAATTTTATGTAGGAAAAACGACAGACAATGCACATCTCAGAATGGCGAACCATAGATCAGCCATAAGAAGCGCCCTGGATAAAGGAACTTCGGACCAACCTGTGGCAAGACATTTCCTTATGGCCAAACATAAAGTAACAGATTTAAGGTTCATCTTGATTGACCACGTTCCATCCCTCAAACGAGGTGGGGACAGAGATAGAACCCTACTCCAGATGGAAGCGAGATGGATTCATAGACTTGGTACCCTATACCCCAAAGGCCTGAATATGTCCAATGACTGGCACTGCTTCCTCTGAAACTAAGCTACAATGGCTACTTTACATTCCGGTCTTGTGATGAGGCACCTGGTGCATTCCACCTGCGATTGTGGGACACAAGTCAGGTCATGATGTTGGACCAGCGGAGCACAGATAAGGTACAGGACCTGCCTGGACACACTATAGTTGGTTAACTAACCAGTGAGTTTCATATGCCCTAGTGTGATACACACTTGGTGGGTCCAACTTAAGTGTCATTTATGGGCCTGTGTGTTGGCTACTTAGTGATGGAAGCAGGTCACTTTAATACGTGACATATGGGTATTAATGGGACACCTATGGTATTCTTGAACTAGTTGGAGTACACTGTGTTTGTTCCTGGCAACCTAACACAGGATCTGTTTTCAGTAGGACTGATACAGACTTTTTTTTGACCTAAAGACATTAACAATCTAATAACACTATATTGCTAAACCTATACTAAGCTATTCGGGAGAATGTGATGTCACTTTGATTGCCATTTATAAAAGTAAACCAATGATATATTTTGAGGTTTTACTGAATGGACTCATGAGGGTCCAGGCACAAGGTCCTAGACTGTACTATTATTAAATATTTGTATACACATATGTGTTAATGTAAAAAACTTTCAGTTCTATCTGAACTGACCCCACACGTAGTCTAACCCTATGGCTGTTTTATTGTTGAATAGGCTACAAAGATTTACACAGCCTTATGCATTTCTATGGATTGCTACTTGATTATTTTTGTTATCAACATTACAGGGGATAAGGTCTCTCTGTCATACTTAGTGTGCCTAACTTAAAGTATATGTACAAACTTTATACATAATGTGGTTAGCCTTATGAGACACTTAGATGTATGTCAGTAATACAGTGGTGACACATATATATACATCCATTACGATGCTCTCAGCCCACTCAGTGTGAAATATAAATTTTAAATCTTTATTTTTTATTTTGTATGCCCTTGCTAAAGGAATATTCCTTTAAGTGTGTCCCATATTAAGGCTTTGACTATAGCTAACACGATGTAACACAAGCGGTCACGATCGCATATTGCCTAACGCCCTGCTGGGTCACCATGACGACGCGCAGATACACGCGCATACGTCATCAACTTATGTAAATTAGCCATGCGCTATGCTAATGAGCAGTACGGGCGCCGGAGCTGCTTCTCTGGGCGCCTAATACAATCTAGTGGCCCGTTCTTTTAGCTACGTTTTTGTTCATGCAACAATCTGTCCTACAGAAGATTGGGAGCCTAATCTGACCTTAAAACACAATATATACAGACATATTATAAAGTAATACATAAGGTAAGAGTGATAATGCTGCTTTAAGGGTTTACAGTACGAGTCCCTAAATATGATTGAATAGAGATCAGCTGCAGATACATTATCACCTAGTGGGAACGGCATATCATAAACGTTAATATGAACTCACAGTTCAACACAATAAGAGGGTTACACAGTGCTACTCTGATGTAATGACTAATACATGTATAACCGATGTGACTATATGTAATGCACTGCTGTACTGCCATATATGTCTATATGTCTATATATCACATATGAAGGTCTAATTTACACCAATATGAAATGTTTTGGCAGTCATATATCTCTTATCTAATTAATCCATTTATGTATGTACTGGAACACATGGATGTTTAGCTTTACATTTAGTAATAGGCACTTTTTGTGGCTCATGCATTTATTGTACCACCTATACAACTTTGAAGCTTTTATGAATTATCCTAGGAATTGTTTGATTAGTAGTATGGTAACACTGAGGGGGTTAGGGGTTATCACTATGACAACCCCAGTTTTGGCGCAATTCACAGTTAATTTGGTGGTGGGTGGGGCTCAATATGTTTATAAGACACAGTGTTTAGTTGCATGTTTTGTATTGGTCTGAGGAAGGAGCCTGCGTGCTCCGAAACGTTACCTAATTAAAGAGATTTTTTACATAAATCCAGTGAGTGCAGTCCTATGTTGCAGATTACTATGAATACTTACTGATCTGGCACCCTGGTTGGCGACTATTGGACATTGAGAGTGCAGATACACATGGAGGATATATATATATATATATATATATATATATATATATATATATATATATATATATATCTGCTAAAATGTCTGGGAAAAACTATATTTCACAGGAAATCTGTGATTATTTTACCAATTATATTCATAAATATAATGGTCCATTCATCATCCCAAAAGCTAAAAAACCCAAGTGTTACCGGTAGTAACTCTTAAAAAGATTAATAATAAAAGAAAATGTATGGGGGAGAATTCCGGGTGGCGGCCATAATAGGTCGCAAGATTTAATGCTGCTCCAGCTTTCCAGGCTTATCTATATGATATCACCTGTCTACTCTGTCATCCAAGCTGGTGGTATACATAATATTACTGGGATGAAACTGCTCTTCCATTTCATACCCAGATTTTCAAAATTCCTGCAAGCCTAATCTTCCGGAGCTTACTGAGAAGCTACGGCCTCTACTAAACCCCCCCCCCCCCCCCAACTGAGCACCTGCGGGCCTCAGTTGTAGTACAGTGCCAATAGGGCGCTGCTAATACCTAACTCAGATTCCTCCTAGTACTATATGTTCATTCCCCCTACGGAGAGGGTGGACGTGACTCTGGCAGAGATCAAGGCCCTGCTCGACTCTTACCAGATCTTATTTACTAAAATCCTGCAGGACGCAACACAACTCACCATGTTCGATGCAGACCTTAACCAAGCAGAAGCGATTGACGGAGGCGACGGCACTCCGGAGCCCCAGCAACTATCACTTGCATTAGGTAGTGGAGATGGCTGCAAGAGGGCTGACAGTGGGGTCCGTAACAAAACAGGCGGGCCTTTGCAGTTTACCCCTAACAACAATGGAAGGGAGAGAGTGTCGGTCACCTGCTCTGGGGATTCCTGCGAGATAGCTCCTGAGGTGGAAAACTAAGTATGTGGAGAAGTAATTGTAATAACTGCCACGCCAGGAAATACAAGGACTATTATCCACCAATGACCTCCTGTACTACTTACCAATCCATCGATCCCTTTGAGTCCCATTGATGTACATAGCTCGCATAAAAATTTGCATGACCAGCCAGAGGGCTGTAGCACCCACATAACGTCTTTATTGGCAAAAATTCTGCTTGATTTTCCCACAGAACTGCAAGATCTAAATACATTACCCTGCAACCTAGGAGTGCCCACGAAGAGACTCTACAAACTGTCAAAAATATATTCCGTAAAGCCTTGAGGGACATAAAAAATGATGGAACGTAATGCTTAACTCACTCTAGAGTCACAATGCACAGATCAGGGATCGGTTGATGTCTTGCCAGAGGTTTCTTGCCGCTCCCAGGTTTAATGTTTTTCAATCATAGCCTGTTGAGATGTCTGATGCTACCCTTCTATAATCTAATTTGTAATTATTATTGTTATGAACATACTCTAGAACTTTACTTCTAACATAGGATATCACATTTTCTGAGAGTATTCCAAGCTACTATCCCTTGGTTTTTTTTTAATACACGTGTATGCCTGTTTGCATAAACAAGTTTTAGTTTCTTAAGTGACTATCCTTATGTTGCTTTGTATTATATCAAGGTGATATGAACAGTAGAGAAAGTGTGGTTGCGCCTGTTTCTATTGACCTTGTGATTGGGCAAACAGAAATGTTTGAAAGTGGAATATACAATTCTAAACTATAGTTAAAAGATGTAAGATGATTATATTAGACATAAAATAAATAAATGTGTAAGGTATATCAATTTGTATATAATATTGTTGATACTTCATAAAAAAACATTCAAAATATAGTTAAATAAATATACCTTTATTCAATAAAAGATCCCTCAACTTCTTTAAGATCAATTTATAATCTATAAGCACATAAAAAGATAAATAAATCAATAAATCAATAAATGACTGGCCAGTCTAACAAAATTAACTAAATATATAAATATATTTTTTAAAATTAATTGGTATACTGCATCAGTAACCTTAGGGAACCATTCGAGCAATATACACAATAAATAAAAAATATATATATTTATAAATACATGAACAATGAAATCTTATCTAAATATGATATACCGTATTGTTCCGAGTATAAGCCGCTCCTGAATATAAGCCGCACCCTTAAAGTTTGGTGCCATTTTTAAGAAATAACCCTTACAGGCTGCCTCCTCTTAACCCACTCCTTCCCTCAAGCAGTGCCCACTACTCACACTATTACCACTACCCCTACCTTACATAAGCCTTCCCTCAGCCTCTCTCACCCCCTTCACACGCAGACCCCTGTTTAATCTCTTAGCCTTAGCCCTGACAGATACCCTAAGTCTCCTTACCCTCCTCCCTTGTACACACATAGCCCCCTCATAACCCTCACAGGCTGCTTCCTTTTAACCCACTCCTTCCCTCAAGCAGTGCCCACTACTCACACTATTAACACTATCCCTACCTTACATAAGCCTCCCCTCAGCCCTTCTCACCAATCAGAGCCCCCTTTTTCCTCACACATCCCCCTCCTCATCAATCCTGACTCACCCTCCTTTAACAGGAGGAATTACCAGTACTATGGGGGCAAAAGTCTAAAAACTGTGCTCACACAAATTGTCCAGGAAGTCCAGGGTGTGTCCGGACCCCTCCCTGCAACATCAGCGATTCAACCTAAGCCCCACCCGGACCTTTCACTGTAAGATACTGAGTATAGGCCGCACCCCTGATTTAGAGACTTACATTAGGGGAAAAAAGTGCGGCCTATACTCAGAACAATACGGTATTTAAAGGATATGTTTAAAACTTTAAAGACCAAAACAAAATCTATGAAGCAAGCTGTTTTTAGTTGCCACTATTGGTTACAAAGTGGATATATATATCTCTAGTGCAATTTTCATATAATGAATAAATAAACCCTTGAAGCAGAGTAAGGCAAAGAATTTTTCCAATTTCTTAGAATATCCAATGAACAAGTCTCAAAAAAATCCTTCAGCAAATACCGGTAAATGCTACTGTGAATCAATTTATTGTAACAGAGTCAATATTGTATTAAATATCCCAACAAAGTCTTACTTTGTATTTAGGGAAAACCAAACTCCTGGATTACCACAAGCTCTGATATCTCCGCTCTCTTGATCTGTAGTGTTTTTGTCACGCTGGCGGAAGTGAGCTCAGGATATACACAGGTCCGTCCCGTGAAGTCTTCCGTCACCTACGTTGTTCCAGTGACTCGGTATCTGAACAGCTTATATCCCCAGACTCCGTTGTTTGTTTATTACCCGCCAGGATCCCGACTTTAAAAAAATATATTTATATATTTAGTTAATTTTGTTAGACTAGCCAGTCATTTATTGATTTATTTATTTATTTATCTTTTTATGAGATTATAGATTATAAATTGATCTTAAAGAAGTTGAGGGATCTTTTATTGAATAAAGGTATATTTATTTAACTATATTTTGAATGGTTTTTTTTATGAAGTATCAGCAATATTATATACAAATTGATATACCTTACACATTTATTTATTTTATGTCTAATATAATCATCTTACATCGTTTAACTATAGTTTAGAATTGTATATTCCACTTTCTAACATTTCTGTTTGCCCAATCACAAGGTCAATAGAAACAGGCGCAACCACACTTTCTCTACTGTTCATATTATCTATCAATTATCAATTTTTTTAAGGTTTTATTGATATAGTTTGGTTGCTTAGTGGAATTACTGAGAGACAATAGTACTAATATCTTATATCTGTTTTCTGTGATTATATCAAGGTGTGTTGTCTTTTGCTCCCACATATTGACTGTACATTCTTTAAAAAAAGAAAAAAGAAAATGTATGATAGCGCAGGCAGTTATTTCAACAATAAGAGGACTAACAAACATTATTGGAGACTTGACAGAGCAAAATAAAGATCTTAAATTAAAGTTAGATAAAACACAGTCTGAAAGAGATTGTAATAAACGTTCTGATTTAACTAACACCATACAGATCGGTAAATTACAACGTCAATTAAAATTAACAGAACACAGCAGAAACGAATACTCAACTAAAATTACTGAGTTACAAATGAAAATGAAACAAGAAGAAAAAATAATTAGTGATATTTCTGGGATCAATGCAGATTGTGATCACTTACTGTTACACAGGAGAGAGCCAAAACAAGATAATATGCCACTGGGTCCCACTAAAAACCCAAGTACTGTTCCAATTGCCCCTGTCATAATATCTGGGCATTTTAACACCCCGAAAGTTCCTACAGGTTTTTCAAATCAGACTAGGCCAATGACTGTAGCAGATAAAGACATTTTTCAAAAATGGTGGGGCACAATCCCCACAAACAGCTTTAATAACTTTTCACATTGGTTTCACAAGGGGTCTGAAAAAGCCATAAAATATGTATGAGCATGCAGGAATGGACAGTATTGCTTCAAGATGCCATCGGCCCCTGTGCCAACATCTTATTAGGATTCAACTCAAGCATATCTGATCAGGCTGGGAGAATAGTTAAAACCTTTTTCAATTTTACTAGTCTAGAAAAAGAGATTAGTGAAATTACCATGAGACCTCTAGATGGACCATTTGAAGTAGCAAAAAGAGTTTTATTCTGGTGTGTACTGCGCCAGCCACAGACCCAAATGGTCTGGGGGTCATCAGCTCACATACAGAGGGTACTTGAAGCTCTCTCTAGAAAATGTCAGGAGTTTGTAAAGCTTTATGATCCAAACTCCACAAACTTAGAAATGGTGCTCACTAGAGCTGAGAAGTGGTGGAATTATCACCCATACACCATTAAGGCAATTTCTGCAGTGAAACATTCAATGGAGAACAATCTGAAAATTCACAGACAGGAATCAGAGAGGGATAACAGGAGACATGTTTGGGGGATATCAGAATAGTAGAGGATCAAATACAGGAAACTGGAGAGACAGGAATTTAAATGGCGATATTAACAGAGGAGAAAATAAGTATAAAAATTGGAGGCTGAGGCCAAATGACATAAGCAATAAGACCAACTTAAAGGGACACTATACCCAAACATTTTCTTTCATGATTAAGGAAGAGAATACACTTTTAAACAACATTCCAATTTACTTCTATTATCTAATTTGCTTCATTTTTTAGATATACTTTAATGAAGAAATAGCAATGCACAAGGTTAACCAATCACAGGAGGCATCTATGTGCAGCTACCAATCAGCAGCTACTAAGCATATCTAGATATGCTTTTCAGCAAAAGAATATCAAGAGAATGAAGCAAAATAGATAATAGAAGTAAATTAGAAAGTTCTTTATAATTGTATGCTCTTTCTAAATCATGAAAGAAAAAAATTGGATTTCATGTCACTTTAAGTTATTAGGAACTCAAACAATAAAACAGGAGAATGAGATATGAAATTGGGTTTCTAAATAAACAGCTGACAGAGCTGGAGTGCTCAAATTAAATCAGCATTTGTATCATGTAATGTGTACTTTAGTTTTAAGTTCAATTAATAATTTTAAGTGTTTTCATTATTAAGTTTTAAATATGCCAATATTTAGAATGCATAGTTAATTGATGCATTATCTTTCTAAAAACCAATAACAGATACCTCCATTGTAATTACTTTTGGGATGCCACATGCAAGAAAATTTCCATGTAAACTGTCTGAAGTCTGCTCTTGCAGGAAGAAAACCAATGAAGACAAAAGGCTTCTCACCTTTCTTTCCAGCTTTCCCCAATAACATATTATAGATTGTTGTTTTTCAGGTGTCATCAGGACTGATCTTACCATGAATCTATGATGGTGGAGTTGGACAAATAAATATAAAATGTATCACAATGGAGATTTAAAATGGGGCATTAGGCCAAAATAATATATAGCATAAAGGGGTAAATAATCATATAGGACAAGCAACGTAAGTTCAAGTAAGGAGGCGAGTGGGATGATGCAATGATAGAGGCACATCCCAACTTTAAGCTAATAACTGTGAATGTGGTTTCTTCTGCAGATGGAGTGTTGTAGTGTGAAGTAAATATATTATATACTAAACATATATAAGAGAGATAGAATTGCACCGCAATAAGATGCAGTTCAAAGACCAGGATATAAGACTAAGCACTATTATAATAAATTAAATTAAACACTCAAATAGATAAAAAAATTGTGCAATTTATTTAAATGTTCAAACAATGCATGGTAAAATGCTTTAGTAAATTTCAGTTTAAAAATAAACAGCAGCAAAGACCACGTACCAACACCCCCACATATACACACAAAGGATAAACAGACAATTCACATGGGCCCCACTAAACACTCTAAACTAAAACCTAAGCCGGCAAGTAAAATCCATAATAGCAAGTTATTGTTCCATGATAAATGACTGATGTTGATGACATAAAATGATTAGTATGAACTGTTCATGAATATGGATGATGATGAAATAACAAGATGGATTAGATGAATTAGATGAATAAAGTAATGATGAATGGTAATGAAAACCATGTATCCAATGACTTAGGTGAAGTAACAAGTGTAGGGTACACAGACAAACCAGCCGTCAAAGTGTGATATAGCTAATAGGTGGGGAGGTGTGGCGGACGTGCAGCAAAACGTTCAAATGAGAGTAAAAGTTCTTGTTAGGGGCGAGTATATGGCAACCAAGTGAGGCATGTAACAGGCACAACACGATACTTCAAGCCCCAATACTGATCACTCATGCGATCCTCCAATATATACTCACGACCGCTTAACACAACCAACCACCACCTCTCTGACCGACAGAGATCACAAATCACTCGTGCTGAAGAAAGCTGCTTTGCATCCACAAGATGGGGGAAGCCCACGGCAAACAACGCTGCTCACCTAAGTAAATATATGCCTGGTTTTAATCTCTTTTCATTCCTTTGAGGGTCCTGAAAAAAACTAAGTGGTTCAAAGAGAGACGATTGGTAAAGCAAAAGCAAGGACCAGATGCCAAAAGATGACAACAAAGAACTTCAGTGAACCATTATAACTTTTGTTTTACAGGCACAATTCACACTTTATTAATAAAGATTTTACTACACGCATACCTATCGAGTGTACTTACACTCACGCATGAACTTTTAATTTTTCCCAATTTAAAGACCTTTTTTTAAATGTTGCTAATGGGGTTTAGCATAAGAATTTGTGTTTATGTATAATATTGAGTGCATTTTTTTTAATGAATTGTATAAAGTTAGACTAGGAATTGACAGTCCTATGAAAGTACAGACGAGCTCATATTGCAGAGGGAATGATTCCGGAGGGATGGTGGGAGAATTTTCCCTGTAAGGTTTTCCCTCTCCCACTGTGTTCTTCTGAACTAGTGGGTATAACTAGAAAACGGGGCAACATAGGAGACGAAAAAGTGAGGGAATGTGGTGGCATTTTATCACCGGAATATTAAAATATAGCTCACAGATTTTATCCCTGGCAATTCACATAGCTGGTTTTAAAATTGAATATTCAAGTAGTTATTTGGCCTAGTGTCTGTCTAAGAAGGACACTCCCAATAGCCTTTGAATGGCATTTGATAAACCACTCCCTATTGAATTGGGGTATAAAAAACTGGAACACCAAGACCTCTCCCTCTTCCCTCTTCCATCTAATGATGAAAATGATGGCTGATGTTGGACACATTGGTAAATTTGGCTAAGTATATTCCTAGGATTATTTTGGCAGTATTGCACAAATTGGGGTTGTAGTAGAGTTGCCCTGTATTAATTATTTGGACTGTTGTGCTGTAAAATAGATGTGTGTATATATATATCTGTAAATATTTCTCTTATTATTAACATATATTGATTTCTAATAAACTCTTTGGAAACAATGAAGACCCTCTCATAGAGTTTATTTCACAACTAACAAAGAATTAATAACCACATATCCCACTTCTGAAAAACACCCTTGCATGTGTAGCAACTGGTTTAGCCCTAACTAGCAGCCAAGGGCTTAATTATAGCCTCTGATATCATCTTCCAAAACTTGCAGAAAAATTGGGAAGCTTGCAGTTCTCCTAGTGGTTTCACATCACACAAAAAAACAGTTTGCCACAAAAAAATGAGGAAACTGAACAGTTATGTTAAAATGTAATGTTTTATATTCCCCGTCTATTATAGCACATAAATGACTTTATCAATTGTTCCACTTGTAGCGGATGAGATTCCTATTGGGCAGACATGAATTTGTTTAAAGAGGTCCTTCCATTTATAAGAACATTCTGCAATTCAGCATCCTATGATGTACACATTTTTCTTGACTATCTAATAGAAGAGGATATGATATCCTTGGAATATTATTACAGTCTGCTTGGGGAAGATGACATGGAAGATCTTGCAAGGAAAATAGCTCTGATTGTCATAGGAAAACCTGAACTCTTTCAGGTCTTCCTACATCTCCATGGATGTGCAGAGACCACCTCTTCTTTACAAATGACTTTGATCAGTAAGTTTTTGTTTGTAAGAAAAAAAATTCTCCTGATTTCCACATTTCTTTAACCAATAATCAAATATGATTTGCATTATATTACACTTGTATAATGGTGTGACACATTCACAAATGAAAATGATACATTGATACATGATAATTATTTCTCTGAGGGTGTATCTTCCCAAAATCCTTTGAGTTCTATAGAGCTACTACAAATGTATTTGTTGCCAGTTATTGCATTTTGTCTTGCCTACAATTCAGCCGATATCTTCTCAGTGGCATTTTAAGTTCCTTTAAATTCTCAAAATGAAATTTGTATTGGACATTAAGGTTATTGTTTCTTAATTGCATCAAAAAGAAATAGTTTTAACGTGTGTGTATATATATGTGTGTGTGTATCTATGTGTGTGTATGTGTTTGTATGTGTGTATGTGTATGTGTGTATATATATGTGTGTGTATGTGTAGTGTGTGAGTGTATGTGTGTATATATATATGTGTGTGTATGTGTATCTGTATATGTGTTTATATATGTGTGTGTATGTGTCTGTGTGTGTATGTATGTGTGTGTATGTGTGTGTGTATGTGTGTATATATATATATATATGTGTGTGTATGTGTATCTGTATGTGTGTTTATATATGTGTGTGTATGTGTCTGTGTGTGTATGTATGTGTGTGTGTATGTGTGTTTATATATGTGTGTGTATGTGTCTGTGTGTGTGTGTGTATGTGTGTGTGTATGTGTGTGTGTATGTGTCTGTGTGTGTATGTGTATGTGTGTGTGTGTATGTATGTGTGTGTGTATGTGTCTGTGTGTGTATGTGTGTGTGTATGTGTGTGTATGTATGTGTGTGTGTATGTGTCTGTGTGTGTATGTGTGTGTATGTGTGTGTATGTATGCGTGTGTGTATGTGTCTGTGTGTGTATGTGTATGTGTGTGTGTGTGTGTGTATGTGTGTGTCTGTATGTCTTGTATGTCTGTATGTATGTGTGTATGTGTGTGTATGTATGTGTCTGAGGAAACGGCGTTGCACGCCGAGAAACACGTCACTGTTTTTAAAAGTTTTAACATTAAATTTGTTTTAACAAACTACCGCTACCAGGGGGCACAAGAGATAGCAAGCAGCAGGAGGCACACTTTAAAAACTGAATCCTGCAACCAATACAGATCAGACTGCACTGCTTTTAGCGTATAGTATCTTACAATCGTCTCTAAATATCCTAATCGAAAAAACTTGTGTTTACATTAAGGTAATAAGTGTTTTTTGACACAATCTCACCACCTTTTTACTTTACTCATGATCAGCCAACTAGCAGAGGCGGGAAACTCATTTAACAATAAGGAAAATAATATGTTTTACATTTTTTATTATAAATACAAATTTCACAGCATTTTTTTTTTTTGCATCCGCATTGTAGTTTTATTACTATTTGTACTGTGCAGCTTAAATAGTTATTATTTCTGCATAATTTCAATATACATTTTAGTTATTCCATGAAATATGATTTTTGCAGGAATATTTAATTACAATTTTTAATGCAATTTAACCACACAGTTTTTTACCACACATTTGTATTTCAATATTTAATTTATTCATTTTAGACATTTTTTAAATTATATTTTGTTGTCCTATTATAAAGATTGCATTAACTTCACATACATAAAAGCAGAGATCTCCCCTTTAAGAGACACACAGTTCTCAAGGTAAAAACTGCCTTTATAGAATTAGGGCAGGAGCTTCATATAACTGGTAATTTCTTACAAATATCACAGAGAGATTTAGATCAGTGGGCTCCTAGATTGGATAGTACCCCTCTCTCTCCTTTTTCAATCCATCTAATCTTCATGTGTCTTAATTTATTAGAACAAAAATAAATATATGTCTTGGTGGCAAATGGATGCAAACAAAAAATGGTATTACAACTTTTCCACAAATATTTATTTATTTTTTTATTTTTTAAAGCAGCTGTTTATAATTTATATTTCTTTCATGTAATTAACAAGAGTCCATGAGCTAGTGACGTATGGGATATACATTCCTACCAGGAGGGGCAAAGTTTCCCAAACCTTAAAATGCCTATAAATACACCCCTCACCACACCCACAAATCAGGTTGTGAATTCCAACAACATTAGTAGAGAAATCGTGGTTCCTTCATTATGTCCTAATCCTAAGAATTCTAAGGAGAAATCGTTACATTCTTTGGATGTTGTTAGAGCTTTGAAATATTATGTTGAAGCTACTAAATCTTTCCGAAAGACTTCTAGTCTATTTGTCATCTTTTCTGGTTCTAGAAAAGGCCAGAAAGCTTCTGCCATTTCTTTGGCATCCTGGTTGAAATCTTTAATTCATCTTGCCTATGTTAATTCGGGTAAGACTCCGCCTCAGAGGATTACAGCTCATTCTACTAGGTCAGTTTCTACTTCCTGGGCGTTTAGGAATGAAGCTTCAGTTGATCAGATTTGCAAAGCAGCGACTTGGTCCTCTTTGCATACTTTTACTAAATTCTACCATTTTGATGTATTCTCTTCTTCTGAAGCAGTTTTTGGTAGAAAGGTACTTCAGGCAGTGGTTTCGGTTTGAATCTTCTGCTTATGTTTTTTATTAAACTTTATTTTGGGTGTGGATTATTTTCAGCAGGAATTGGCTGTCTTTATTTTATCCCTCCCTCTCTAGTGACTCTTGTGTGGAAAGATCCACATCTTGGGTATTCATTATCCCATACGTCACTAGCTCATGGACTCTTGTTAATTACATGAAAGAAAACATAATTTATGTAAGAACTTACCTGATAAATTCATTTCTTTCATATTAACAAGAGTCCATGAGGCCCACCCTTTTTTGTGGTGGTTATGATTTTTTTGTATAAAGCACAATTATTCCAATTCCTTATTTTATATGCTTCGCACTTTTTTCTTATCACCCCACTTCTTGGCTATTCGTTAAACTGATTTGTGGGTGTGGTGAGGGGTGTATTTATAGGCATTTTAAGGTTTGGGAAACTTTGCCCCTCCTGGTAGGAATGTATATCCCATACGTCACTAGCTCATGGACTCTTGTTAATATGAAAGAAATGAATTTATCAGGTAAGTTCTTACATAAATTATGTTTTTTTATTGATTTTTTTCCCCATAATACTAATATGCATTGTCTTTGTGCTGCAAACACTCATGGAATGAACGGAACACACCCAGCCTTATGTTATTGCTTTAAAGTAAAAAATATTTATGTTTGGTTTACATTAAAGGGACAGTCTACTCCAGAATTGTTATTGTTTAAAAAAATAGATAATCCCTTTATTACCCATTCCCCAGTTTCGCATAACCAACACTATTATGTTAATATACCTTTTACCTCTGTGATAAACTTGTATCTAAGCCTCTGCCGACAACCCCTTATCTCAGTGCTTTTGGCAGACTTGTATTTTAGCCAATCAATGCCCTCTCGTAAATAACTCCACCGGAGTGAGCACAATGTTATCCGCATGGCACACATGAACTAGTACTGTCTAGCTGCGAAAACCTGTAAAAATGCAATGGATAACAGGCAGCCTTAGAAATTAGCAAATGAGCCTAACTATGTTTAGCTGTCAACAAAGAATACCAAGATAACAAAGCAAACTTGAAAATTGGAAAGTTGTTTAAAATTGTATCCCTATCTGAATCATGAAAAGTTTCATTTTTATTTGATTGTCCCTTTAAAGAAAAATCAAGACACAGGACATGTTTTGTCAAACAAAGTTTAAAAACACAAAGGCAAAATGCAATGACATTTTTGGTACAGTACAGTTTACCAGTAAACTGAGTTTTGTTAATTTATACCACACATAGGGAGGGAATTTTAGTGATTATTGTGGGTGGGTTTGCTTTATATTTGCATGCAACTTATTATTTTTGTGCCTTAAACACACCAGCAAATAAAAAGCTTTCTTCACAGTATTTAGACTTGTACTGCACAACCTTTTCAGAACTATATCATATGCTTTACAGCTGTAATTAAAAAAAAGAATATTTCAAGTGGCTCCTCAAATACAAGTGGGTATACAATCAGATAACAGCATTGGTCTTAGTAATTTATTCAGTATTAAAGCATGTTATTTTCAACACTTTTACATTAACTTTGATAATCAAATATACTTTGTTCTTTTGATATCCTTTGTTGAAAAGCATATGTACATATTCTCAGTAGCAGCAATGCAACACTGAGAGCTAGCTGGTGATTGGTGGCTACACACTTACAATAAGCATTAACACTTGTGCCTTTTTTTCGCACTTATGTATACTTAAAAAGACATGAAACCCCCCAAAAAAATTCAGATAGAGCAAGCAATTTTAAATAGCTTTCCAATGTATTACTATTATTTAATTTGTTTTGTTCACTGTGTATGCTTTGTTGAAAAGTATACCCAGGTAGGCTCAGAAGCTGCTGATTGGTGGCTGTACATATATGAATCTTGTCATTGGCTTTCAATTTGTTCCCAGCAGTGCATTATTGCTCCTTCAAGAAAGGATACCAATAGAATGAAGCAAATTATATAATAGAAGGAAATTGGAAAGTTGTTTAAAATGTAGTACTCTGTACCATGAAAGAAAAAATATTGTGGGTTTCATATCCTGTTAAGAGTAATTTTCCATATATCTTTATGCATACCCAAGTATTCTTTTATTGCATGTATCCCACGTGCCTGCCCCTTCTGCTTTAGTAATGTTTACACTAATAGTTCTGTACAGCAATACTGACCCAGGTCACATTTTTTCCTTCAACTTGAAATCTAAATTCAAACCTCTTGTTCTTGTTTTATTTTATGCTGAATTGTGCTCCCAGATAGCAGTTAATGTGTGTGCTTAGAGCCAGCACCTACCAGCACTCAGTGCCCTGTGGCACTCACATCATATACCCAGCCAACTACTACCAAGTGCTTGTAAAGTTATGGAGAGCTCTGGGCATGCGCACTGCAGCCCTCCCACTGCTTAGAGAAAGCAGCTCACAGGTTACAGTCAGATTCCCGGGCTGCTGTGCTCAGTGCAGTCGTGCAGGGTAAGTGCCCAATTCTGCACCTTTTTATTCTGCTTGCTGCAAGCAGATGCAGCAAGAAATACTTTTGTAGAATAGGAAAAACTGAATGTTACTTTATCTGATTCAGAGAACACTGAGAAAATGACACAAACTATTTGGTTGAATTATTAGTAAACAAAAGATACAAATTGATACTTTGTTGTCTAAGGATTGACAGAATGTTCTATTTGTTTATAAACCGATTCTATGTGACAGAAGTGAATCTTTTGTTTGCGTTTTGGGGCAGAGGGGTTTATCAGTACCAGGTGGGCATGATTGGGTGAGATAAGAACTATATAGGAGCTCTGCTATGCCACAAGAATACTATTATGTTTGTTATA